>NW_017257296.1:484476-541665 GCF_001594055.1 Mycetomoellerius zeteki
CAGCCAATTTTTGGTTGCGTTAGCCAATCGAAATCCTATACTGACATTGCGGATAAAGTAACAAAACCAAAAATTAGCTGCAGCAATAAAAAATTGGCCGTTGCAGCCAATTAAAAATGCTGTATTTTGCCACCTAATTTACTGCAGCAGCCAATCTTTTTTTTCAGTGTATTATATATAAAATATATGTCACACAATACGTTATATTTTACAATGCAGTGCGCACGATTGCATGCTTCAACTTACCTATGCATTTGCTCCCTTCCAATTGAAATCCGACGGAGCACGTGCAGTAATACGAGCCAGGTGTATTGACGCATCTCTCGCTGCAGGGTGTCTCTTCCAAGCATTCGTCGACGTCTGGGAAAAAGCAAACTCAGTTTAGTTACGATTAAGCGACATCGGTTTTTTTCTCGTAGTAAGTAAGCACTCGTTTCCGCCTACACACGAACCTATGCAGGTATCTCCGTGGAATCGATATCCTGTCTCGCACTCGCAACGATAACTGCCCGGCACGTTGGTGCATTTGTTGCCCTTGCAAATACCGGCTGCGCATTCGTCGACGTCTAAAAAAAAGGAAAGGAAAGAAAAAAGAACCACATACGCACAAACACACGGTCGCTTCGAGAGAAACTTCCGCCCGAGCTAAGCGAGTCTAACTTTACGGCAAGCTTCGAAACTGGAACACAAGTAAGGGTGAGGGAAAAAAGGGCGAAACCGTGTAACTAGGAAAACCGCGCGTTATCTCTCGGATTTTCCAAAGGTGACGATACTATTTTCAGAAAATTAACCGTGATAACAAAATGAATTGAAACAACGATTTATAAACGCGAATTGTAAAAGTGGATCGTGATAGTTTCTTTATCACATTTATTACTGCTTTTATGCGCAATCCGCTTCGTGAATATAATTTTCTTTTTTTAAGAAAAAATACCTCATCAACGTGAAATAGAGATTCCTTTGTGACTTACTTTAGTATTCAGTAACGACGATTAATCTTTAAATGACATACATACATGATTCATTCCCGTACATATCATTATTTCAAACCTTTCGCATATTTAAAAGGTCCTTTTAGTGAATGGCTCTCTTTTTTAAAAAAACTTTAAGATGTGGGAATATAAGCGAGGAACGGCAACGTAAAATTTAAGTTTCAAGCAGTGAAGAAACGAAGTTGTGAGCGGCCGACATATGCCATGCTGTTAGAAGCTCTTTTTATAAGTATGCATTTAGTAAACAAACATTTTTTCACTAAATTTTTTATTACGCATACTTGTATACACATTAATAAAAATATTAAAAAATTTATTCTTGTAAAAAAGCTATAAGATTACCGTGACGATAGAATTACATACATTTTTTATATTTTTATAATAATAAAAACTAAAAATCACATTAAACTTTTTAATTTTATACTTACTGTAAAATCACGATTTTAAAAATAATTCTTTAATCTCACAAATTCCTTTAAATATAATAACTAGAACATTTACTTTCTCTTCAATAATTTTCCAGAAGCCCTTCCCCCTTCAACGGATTCTTTAGAATTCCTTTTTACAATATATTGTCAAAATTAGTCTATGAATAAATCATTAATGACTTATAAGATGTCAAGATTAATATCATGAGAATAAAATCAAAATTTATTATCAATCACTTACCTTCACAAGTAGAATTCATCATTTCAAATCCCTCCTTACATCTGCACTCGTACGAGCCGGGATTGTTGACGCAAATATGATCGCAGCCGTGCTGTTCCTCGCACTCGTCAATATCACGACATTTGAAACCATCGATCTCGTCCCTTTGGAAGCCTTTCTCGCACGAACATATTACGGTATCGTTCACTGCTGTGCAAATCTGCTCGCAGCCACCATTATGGTCTCGACAAGGATCGAACGGTCGGCAGGATCCATTCCACGATTCATGATTCGGTGGACATTCACAGCGGAAAGAGCCCACAGTATTAACGCACTTATGATCACATCCGCCGTTGTCACTCAAACACTCGTCGACATCGATGCAAGTCTTCTCGTCCTCTGACAGTTCGTAGCCCGTCGGACAGGAGCAAGAGTGGCCGCCGATGGTGTTAGTACAATTATGTGAGCACTCGCCATTCCGCTCGAAGCACTCGTCGATGTCCAGGCAGGTAAAATTGTCAGTGTGCAAATAATGTCCTTTGTAACAAGTGCACGTGTAACTGCCTAGCAAGTTCACGCAGTCATGCGTGCAATTGTGATTGCTGGTCAGACACTCGTCGACATCCACGCAGTTCTTTCGGTCGTCCGGCATCAGAATATAGCCGACTGGACATTCGCAGTCATAACCGCCCTCGGTGTTCACGCAGATGTGAGAACAGCCCGATTCCACGTCGTTCTCGAATTCCTCGCACTCGTTAATGTCCTCGCAGGTCTTAAGATCGCGCCTCAAGCGGAAGCCAGGTGGACAGGAGCAACGAGTGCCCGGAATTCCATCGGGACCATCCACTTGACAATGATGAGAGCAGTTCCCGTTGTCGTTCTTGCAGCCATCCACCAAAACGCAAGTCTTGTTGTTTTGCTCTAGGACGTATCCTATTGGACACTGACATCTAAAAGTGCCCACCAGGTTCACGCAGGAGTGTGAGCATCCTGCATTCTCGATTTCGCACTCGTCGATGTCGTCGCATAGGGTCGGATCTAGAGAATTCTGCGAGAAGCCAGCGTTGCAGCTGCAGTTGAAGCCGCCGGGAATGTTCAGACACTGATGGGTGCAGTTGTCTAGCAGCTCCAAGCACTCGTCGATATCCAAGCAGGTAGCGTTGTCTCGCGATGATAGACGGTAGCCCTCAGGACACTCGCAGACGACTGAATCGTTGATGAAAATACAGGTATCCGAGCATTTGCCGTTGTTAAGCAGACACTCATTCTCGTGAATGCAAAGAGTATCGTCGTCCTGAGACAAGGACATCCCTACGGGACACGAACACGTCACGTTACCATCATGATCATGGCAGAAATGAGAACAACCGCCATTCTCGATCGCACATCCGTCTTCTTGCACGCAGAGTCTTTGATCCTCCGCTAGAATCATACCGGATGGACAGGCGCAGGTCACGTTTCCGGCTTCGTGGTAACACAAATGGGAACAACCACCGTTGTCCTGCAGACAATCGTTTTCGTATGTACATATCGTTTCCTCGGATAGAACCATTCCAAGCGGGCAGGAGCAAAATAACCGGTCATCCTCGTGATGACAGAAATGTGAGCATCCCCCGTTATCGATGGAACACGCGTTTATCTCTACGCATGTTTTGCCGTCGTCCTTTAACAGTTCATAATTTTCGGGACACGCGCATTCGACACCGCCTTCCGTGTTCGCACAAAGATGCGAACATCCTCCATTGTCCTGGATACACTCGTTGATGTCCTCGCAGGTCCTGCCATCCTCGCCAATGTGGTATCCCGCAGGACACGAGCACTCGTAAGTACCATTATGATTTATACAGCTGTGCGAACAAGGATTGTTCAAGGCGACGCACTTGTCCACAACCTCGCACGTCTTATCGTCATCTTGTAGTTCATATCCTTCAGGACAGGTGCAGTTATAAGTGCCGTTCATGTTTAGGCATCCATGAGAGCAATCGACCTCTCCGGACGAACATTCGTCGATATCCTGACAGGTTCGGTGATCGTCTTCCAACCGGAATCCCGAGAGACACTGACAATGGTAAGCGCCTTCGACGTTTACGCAAATGTGACTGCACGCATGAGAGCCTTCGGAGCATTCGTCCACATCCCGACAAGTCTTCCCGTCATCCTGTAGTTCATATCCTTCTGGACAACCGCAACGAACGCGGTCGTCATCCTGTTCGCACGTGTGTGAACAACCGTGATCCTTGGAGCAAGGGTCATCTGGCAGCTCCTGGCAGGTCCTAGAGTCCTCCCGCAGTCGCCAACCGAAAGGACACTCGCAGTAGTAAGAGCCGTCAGTATTAATGCAGTCGTGAGAACAATTGTGATTCTGTTTGTCCTGGCACTCGTCAACGTCCTTGCAAACACGCTCTCTTTGCGAGTAAATATATCCCGCGGGGCAAGTACAGTTATTATTTCCTTGAGATTTCGCACATTCGTCTGGAATGACTACGCACGTACGATTATCCTCTCCAAGTTCCATTCCCGCCGGACAGGAGCATGAATAAGAACCTTCTTGGTTTCTGCAATCGTGACTGCAACCGTTCATCACCTCGTCCTCGCATTCGTTTCTATCCTTGCACGTGTCTCCGTCAAGAAGATAACCCGTAGGACACTCACATTTATAACCCGAGTCTGACGGAATACACGAATGTGAGCACGTGGAGTTGGAGCAAGGATCACTCCTCGCGCAAGTAAGACTGTCGTCTTCTAGGACCCAGCCGGAAGGACACGAGCATCGATAAGACCCGTACACGTTGTAGCACAAATGCGAACACTCGTGTTCACCTTCGAGACACTCGTCGATGTCTTGACACTCACCATGCTCGTCCTGTCGAAGTCCTTGAGAACATACCGGATCCCCGCAGGTGAGACCGTCCTCGAGAAGTTTCATATCCTGTGGACAAGCGCATCTGTAACTTCCGAGAATATTGATGCATTCGTGCGAACAATCGTGCTCATTCTCGAGACATTCGTCCATATCTAGGCAAGTTTTTTCGTCCGTTTGCAAGATATATCCTTCTTGGCAGACGCACCTGTAGGTGTCCCGATCCTTCTCGCAAGTGTGACTGCAATTCGCGATTTCGCACGCATCGGACAGAACGCAGTTCCTGCCGGTTTCATCCAAGGACATATCGCCAGGACACCTGCACTTGTGAGCACCCTCCTCGTTTTCGCATTCGTGCGAGCACCCGTGCGATCCTTCCGCGCACTCGTCCACGTCGACGCACGTGCGCGCATCCTGCAGGATTCGGTATCCATCCGGGCAGACGCATTCGTACCTTCCGGGATAATTTTTGCACTCATGCGAGCAGTCGTGTCGATTCTCCGCGCATTCGTCCACGTCGATGCAGGATCTGCCGTCGATTTCCAGAGCGAATCCTGAATGGCAGAAGCATTCGTATCCGCCGTGCAGATTCACGCATCCGTGCTGGCAACCGTGATCATCTCTGCCACACTCGTCTACGTCGGTACAGTTAAATTTACTCGCGTGCCCGAGGATCTCCAGACCGTTCGGACACGTGCAAACGAAACTGCCGTTGAAATTAACGCACGAATGCGAACACGGAGCCTCCCGGGCGCACTCGTCGACGTCCGTGCAGGTCGCACGGTCGTCCAATAATTCGTATCCAGTTGGGCAAGTGCATCGTGGTCCCTCCGTGGTGTCCTCGCAAGTGTGGGAACAGGGTTTTGCCAGGCTGAAGCAGTTCTTGAGCTCCTCGACGCAAGTCGTGTTGTCGTCCGTCAACATGAACCCTGAAAAACACTCGCACACGTACGCGCCAACGATGTTGCGGCAGATGTGCGAACACGGTCGGGATGGTACGTCACACTCGTCAATGTCCTTACACGTCGCACCGTCTTCCGCGAGCTCGTAACCACCTCGACAGGCACAATGGTAACCACCCAACTCGTTCACGCACTCGTGCTGGCAGCGGTGCGATTCAACCTCGGCGCACTCGTTTACATCTGGAAAAGAATATCAGTGATCTCGTATCAAGGCAATCTTCATTCTAAAACGATAAAATTCTTTCTCCCAATTATATGTCAGCCAGATTTCGTTTGAACAAAATTTTATTTAAGTCTTACTTTTTTGTTGGAAAAGTGCTTTTTTAAAAAATTTTGGAAATAAATAAATTAATGTTGAAAGTTACCAAAAGTGAAGAATTTCAACTCTTCACTTGAAAATATCAAAGTTTAGAAAATACAGAAATAAAAAGCAGAAAGTTACCGTAGAGAAAAATATCAATATTTTCACTTAAAAATATATATGGATATCGTATTTCAATTGACAATTGGATTATTATAAAATGATAATTATTATTAATGACTTTATCTTGTAAAGTATACTTACCAACGCACTCTAAATTTTCATTTTTCTTAAAGCCATTTTCGCATTTCGAGCTCTGCGGAATTTCGGTAATCTCTTCTCCGTAATCATCGTCGTCATTGTTCTCGTCTTCGTCATCATCGTCTTCATTGTCATCGTCGTAGTTCTCTTCTCGAAGGATCTTCGTTACCACATGAGGATGTATTGTACTTGTACATTTGTACGATCCCACTGTGTTCTCGCATTCGGTGTTCTCCATACATATCTTCGGAGTCGTCTCGCATTCATTAATATCTAAAGATAAAAGATAACTCAGATTTTATGTCTGTTTTTTTGCAAAGGAAGAAAGATAAGTCAGACTTTATAATGTTGTTCTTGCAATGTAAATAAAATTCCATTAGAATGAAAGAAGCTAGATAATCGTAAGTAAATATCATGAATAATGTATAAATATTGAAAAATCGTTCGGTCTAAATTATATGAGAAGGAAATTACAATCTGTAAAAAATAATCGATACAATTAAACCTTAACGATGCAATTAATACAATAAACAGTTAAATCTTCAGACAAACATTTTAATAATTTATTACAAAATTGAAAAATAGGAGTTAATACAGTCGATGGAAAACAAACGTAAAATGTATTTACCCTGACAGGTTTTCCAATCATTCGTCAGATAAAAACCATCCGGGCAGAGACAGAAGACGCTCCCGGGCGTGTTTAAACACAGATGAGAACAATTCGCGTTGTTCAACGCGCACTCGTCGATGTCTTCGCAAGTGTGATTGTCGGCAGCTAATTTATACCCGGGAATATCCGTGCAACTGCACTCGTAGCTTCCTTCGAGATTACGACAGGTACCTTGACAAGGTCCGTGCCCATTGTTCGAGAGGCATTCATTGATGTCTGAGTAATAGTTACGTACCTTACAGAGAGTTTTTCTCTCGACAAGTTCATTTATTAAATAACGAATTAAATCAAAGAACGCTAAAATAAATTGCTTTTTGAAGCTAATATATAGATTTTACACTTTAAATTTCTTGCAGCGAAATCTCTCTCTCACTCCAGGAAAGTATTATAAAAATACAACCATCCTTGAAAAAAAGTGAAAATATTTTACTTCTTGAAAAATAGTGACAATTTTCAATCTTCTTCGAAGTGAAATATTTTCACTTTTTTTCAAGAGTGGTTGTGTTTTTATTCTCTTGGAGTGAGATTTCACTGCAAGAAATTTAGAGTGTAGATAACACAAACGTGTAAATGTAAATACGCCGACACAAAGAACCGACGAGTATTAGTAAATATTTGCCAAAGATAGATATCTTTCTTTCTATATGACTAACCTTGGCAAGAACGACCATCGGTCCTCAGCTGAAAACCACGATGACACTCGCACGAGTACGAACCGGGTTCGTTGCGACAAATATCGGTGCATTTCGCACTGCCTTCTGCACACTCGTCGATGTCTGAGAGAATATCAAAGAGAAAAGGAAAATCGATAATCGAATTTTAAACACTTCGCACTTTTATGGATAGCGCAACAACATTGTAATTAAATTGTGAAATATTCTTTTAACTTTATTTCTTTTTTTTTTTCGCAAAGAATGAAGATTGATGAAATTTTTAACACAAACGACGGAGCTAATCAAACGACGGAGCTACACCAAATTGGATAATTAATTTACGCGTTCTGCTACTAGAAAAACTGATACTTTTTCTTTAGAATTATTCCTAATCGTTATTTATTAGCATTTTATCGTAGAATGAGAGATTCAATGGCTACAATCGCGTATTATCGACACGCTGGAATATCATGTATTGTAACACTTGGGCTATGTTATACGCTGATCGAGCAATCATCGGGCTACAAACGCGATACGATCTGCAAACATGCGATGTATTACAGGGTAGAGAGAGGGAGGCGAAAATAGAAAACTGGTAAACGCCTAGAAATGTCCGAATCGATAACAGCTTTTAAACTGGATATCGCACCGATATCGTGCAACAATATGCGCAATCCGACTCTTAAATAATCCGATACGCTCCAAAACCAATAATCCCATTATTAAGACGGTGGTGGTTTACAACGGGTATGTTTTCGAGAGCGCTAAAATTACTGTTCGTACATACATATGTATATATCCGTAGCTAAAATTATTTATACCTCTCTAGCATTCCGACGACAACATATGGATTATTCGCGTGTGTTCGTGGTTTCCATAAATTTACGAATATAAAGTGCAACAGATGAAAAACTGGCATGTCGAAAACAGGTAATATAACGAATCGATACGACCAGATAGTCAATACGAAGACGGTATGGGAATTTCGTGGGGGAGTATCGACGAAAATATCACATGTCGAATAAAGGAGAGAAGAAGAGAGGAAGAGAGAGAGAGAGAGAGAAAGTTGTGCGAGTGAGTTTGACTTTCCTCAAAAGATATAAAAATGTGAAATATGCAGTGGTGAATTTATATGTGGCTGTGGGCGTATGGATTACCGATACAGGACGGTCCTTTAGCTCGAAAGCCGTCGAAGCAGGAGCACTTTATGCCGCTTGGCGTATCCTCGCACACGTGTTCGCATTCGCCTGTTCCCTGATCGCAACGTTTCACCTTATCCGTTGGGGCTTCTACTACAGCAAACACACATTTCATAACAAAGTGCGCGCACACACTTGTGTGCGAGCAGATTTTTACATAATAGATTTAATTAAACGAGAGAAAAAAAATCCGTTTTCGGAACAGATCTTGATGCTTAATATTCATATGAAAAAATTTGCAGATATTACATTGAAAAGAATGAGATTAACACATGCGTCAAACATAAACTGTTTGTTATTTTATATACGTGGTTATTATACTGAGATTATTTTTATTCGTGGCTTACGATTGTCTCTCACGCATCTCGGACGACGTCCCAGCCAGGTGCCGTTACTGCAAAAAAGCCTGTCCGTCGTCGAATCCACGAAGACGTAACCATCCGCGCACTCGTAAACCGCAACCAGATATCGATTATACGGCGGCAGTACGTTCTTTCTCCTATAGGACAATACACATCCTATTATAGGTATGTACATATATTAACCTTTTGCGATCCTATATCGAGTTGAACTCGATATACTGTCGTGGTAGCTTTTCGCATAATTCTTTAAGCACTCGAATCGGTGCAATTGTAATCGGTAAACTATATTTTTAAGGTCTCTGTAAATTTCTCCAAGTAATAAAAATTCTTTGATTCTCATATTGGACCAGCCAATAAAATTGTGAATAAAATACTTCGCTTACGTACTTATGAAAACAGTTTGGACTGCAGATGATTAATACAGTCGGAATTTGAAAGAATTCTATGGATTTTAGAACGCTAAAGAAAATAATCTTAGAATTTGTGAAAAAATCAACAGGAAGTTAAAACCAATTTTGTTATTATATTTTTTTAGCTATTACGTTTCTTCTCGTAAGCACACTAATTACTTTTCAAACTAGTACATGTTATATAGTTATATGTATTATTTATATAATCTATATATAGACATATACAGGGTGAGTCACTTAAGACCGGCCACCCGAATAACACCCACAGTTTTGGAGATAGAAAAAAATGTTTTAAATGAGAGTGGAACGGTTTCAAGAGAGACGTGTTTTGGTCGTGTTGTCTTTCTTCTAGGTGGAGGCACCAAAAAGATTTGAAAGTCATCTCCATTTTAAAAAATAAAATTGTATAATTTTTTTACACAATATAATTCCTCTAATTATTCTGCATATAAAAGTATTAAGGTAAAGGTATCAAAAAACCAATAGTTTACGAAATATTTTATATTTTATTGTGACACATATTGATATAAAATAACAATTCGTAACTTATTAATTTTTTGATAATCGTACCTTAATACTTTTATGAACAGAACAATGAGATGAATCAATTGGTGGAAAAAAAACACATAGTTGCTTATTTAAAAAATTATCCATTTTGTGCATACATATTTTTTTTAAAGCAACTGTGTGTTTTCCTTCCATCAATTGATTCATCTCATTATTCTGTTCATAAAAGTATACGATTATTAAAAAATTAATAGTTTACGAGTCATTTAATATTTTATGTCAATATATGCCAGAATAAAGTATAAAATATCTCATAAACTACTGTTTTTTTATATCTCTACCTTAATACCTTTATATGCAGAATAATTAGAGGAATCATATTACGTATATAAAAAATTATATAATTCCATTAAAAAAAAAGGAAATGACCTTCATATCTTTTTGACGCCTCCACCTAGAAGAAAAACAACATAACCAAAATACGTCCCCCTTGAAACCGTTCCACTTTCATCTGAAACATTTTTTCCTATCTCCAAAACTGTGGGTGTTATTCGGGTGGCCGGTCTTAAGTGACTCACCCTGTATATACGTAACAAAATGCATATGTAAAAAATTAGATAAAATAATAAATACTTGAACATATATATATTTACACTAATGGTGAATTCGATCACTCGCACTACACTGGATCAGTACATATTAAAAGCTGCTTTACATAAAGTATCTCAATGCAGTGATACAATATAATCAACTTTGACACAATAAAATGATACATATATATTTTGTTAAATAACGTGACAATA
This sequence comes from Mycetomoellerius zeteki, assembly GCF_001594055.1. Lineage (NCBI taxonomy): Eukaryota > Metazoa > Arthropoda > Insecta > Hymenoptera > Formicidae > Mycetomoellerius > Mycetomoellerius zeteki. The sequence continues at coordinate 495,105 of NW_017257296.1, forward strand.
TCACTAGTAGATAGTTAATCGTTTAAAATATTTATATATATTTACATTTAACTTTGTTAATTTCATGTAAAGCAGCTTTTAGTATGCATTGATAGTGCAAGTGACCGAATTCGCTATTCAATTGAAAAAAGTTGATGTTAATTTCCTGTTACTTTTTAAGCGAGCTCAAGATAAAACTTTTCATTATTTCAGAGTTGTTTTGTTGCAACAACAAACCTGGCGTATTTGGCGGGACGAGCATTCTCGATCGAAGGAGCCTTGATGAGTCCCTTTTTAAAGATTTTCCTCGCAGCACAGCTGATATCCAATTGGGACACTACGGTTTCGTTTAATCTTGTTGCTGTAGGTAGTCTTGACGAGGATTTCACCGGCCTCTTCCTTTTCTTTTTCCTCTTGTTGCCCTCCTTCGTTTTGCTGCGCTTTTTTAAATCGTCTATCCTCTCTAACGCCTTAAGACGATCCTTCGCGATTTGTACCTTGTCCCTGTCCGGAGCGATTGGTTGATCGCCGACATAAAGGTCGTTACGGAAACGTCGTAGTATATTATCTACAAAGTGGACACAGAACATAGCGTGACGTCACAGCTAAGCACCTCCTATTTCGGGAATAGAATAATGTAATTGCCGCAAATTGTTAATGAATAATAAACGTAAATATTCGTTCATCACTACGAAATCATTAGCGCCTTGTACATTTATTGTACTAGTACAAATAAAATATCCATTTTGCAATTATAATTAAAGGAATTTTAATTAAATTCTCGTCACTCATATACGTCCGGCGAATGGACTTTAAATAGAATATTCGTTTTACTGAGTAAAAATGTTTCTAGAGGTATTCCGGTGTTAGCTTTACAGAGGATTAATCTCATTGGATATGTACGGTGATACAACATGGGGACAGATACTTTTAACGCCTTTTATCGCATACGAGAATGCTATCAAATAATGTATTTTTTACATGCAAAATTCCCGTATCAGCTAAGTAACGCGTAAAGCAGTCGAGTACGCACTATTCACACTCATTTATAAATCCACCAAGATTATCTTCCGTAAAAATCTGCACTTTTATGCAATTCAGAAGCGAGAAGACATCCCTAAAAAAAACCTCTTAAAAAAATACGTCAAATACATAAAAATAGTATCAAATATTACATATCCCTCCGTAAAAGGTTTACTTTCTGACATACACAGAAAAAAAAATTTTCTCTGCCGCAGCTAATCTTAGTTTGTTATAATATATTTGCTGCCGTAACTATAAATTTATAAATTACGAAATGGTTTGCTGTTGCTGCTAATATAGATATCACAACATTAGCTATAATACCTATATTTTAGCTGTCCACATTTTACATCTGCCATTTGGTTACCACACGCAGTTTTTAGTTACAGCTACTTTTTTTTCTGTGTAATAATTATTTTTAACTTGTTCATTGGAGCTTTTTTTTTCATTGATGCGTCAGCTTTTTGCTACTATCTGAACCTTTAGACATGTAGACATTTTTCGTTCTGTCTATCATTTCTCGCGTTGCACAATACTTTTGAATAATTTACAGATATATACGCGCGCCTAATCATTGACGAACGCAAGCTACTAGCTCGCGTAAGCTTCTCTCGACAAGCACACAAGCGGCGCATCCCGATCAAAGCCTCAAACCAAAGGGAGACAGGAAGGTGGGGGACGTGTACGTATGCTTGTAACGTCCGGGCGGGTGTATGACTTGGCGGCTTATCTCCATCGAGGCGAATGTGAGCTATGTTATGTCGGTGAATCTCGTGCCACCGATAGCACACGCGATGGAACGAGAGGCGCGTTCCTGAAGCACCGAAACGCTATTCCGCGAATTTTCCCATCCAGGAATTTCGTCCTCGCCATTTCTGGTCGCTGAGAATCGTCATCGAGGGGAGGTGACCAGATATATTAGTTTCAACATCATCGATATCATCGATACCTCGTCGATTTAATGACAGTGAGATAACATAGGAACTGCAAAATCAATTATTTGATGATACGAATAATACGACGATGGTAATTACAAGCTGAAATATATATATATATATACAGGGTGTTTCATTTTAAATGATATGGCCGATTATCTCGCGAATCGATGATTTTATTGAAAAATTTTTCGAACGAAAGTTGCATAGCTTGAAGGGGGACACATGATGGAAATGTGGACTTGACCTTGAGTGACCTTGTTAAAATCAGATCAAGGTCATTAATGTTTTTTTAAATGGAAACCCCTATTTTTTATTACATATTCTTGTAGCTTATCTCGAAAGCTTTCCAAAACACTATAATAAAGTTACTTTTCGTTAAGTACTTTCCGAGTTATGGAGCTTGAAAGTTACAGTACCGCCGGCGTTATCCATGTATCTCATGTGTTAATCGGCCAGACCAATGATCGGTCTTGCCTTAGCTAGCTGAATCAATCCCGGTCTTTCCTTAGTTGGCCGGATCAGTCCCGGTCTTGCCTTAATCGGTCGGATCAGTGATCGATCTTGCCTTATAACTTAATAAGTACTTAATGAAAAGTAACTTTATTATAGTGTTTTGAAAAGCTCTCGAGATAAGCTATAAGAATATGAAATAAAAAAAGGGTTTCCATTTAAAAAAACATTAATGACCTTGACTTGATTTTAACAAGGTCACTCAAGGTCAAGTCCACATTTCCATTATGTGTCCTCCTTCAAGCTATGCAACTTCCATTCGAAAAATTTTTCAATAAAATTATCGATTCGCGAGATAATCGACCATATTACTTAAAATAAAACACTCTTTTATATATATATATATATATATATATATATAAATAATCAGGTCACTGCCTTCTTCTCCATTTTCTCCTCCTTTTTTTTTTAATTAAAAAGTTCTCCACCGATTCTGAGAGTGCAAAGAACGGAAGACACCCTATATATTTGCAGTCTTGGGAGCAATGCCAACCCCCGACTTAAGATATGCCGATAACTTGAGCATCGGTGAAAATTGAATCCCACGGTAAAGTCGTGTTTCCACAAATCATAGGAATGGGCGTCTTGGGTAAATTGTTCTTCGAAACTTTCGGGACCTTCTGACATATCTCTCTCCTCCTTCCGCGCCCGTCTTTTTCATAAAAATGTAATTTTAAATATAGTTCCAACTGTAGCTTAGATTAACGCGACAGAATCGAACAATATGGACGGTATTTAATTCCATAATTCTTTTTATATTCACAATTTTGATTAATTATCTGATTGTAGAAACATAACTATGTCAAGAAATGGAAAATAATGCTCTTCAGTATAGATATAAATTAAGATGAAATTGATCTCTGAACCTTACGTTGCGATCAAAATGAACAATGAAAGGAAGCGAGTTTAATCATCATATCCAGCAATCTCCGTCTGTCGATCATTCGGTGTCCGATTGACTGAGCAAAATCTTGATTCGCTTTACGATATTAAGAGCGAGTTTGATGCTGCGAGTCCCTTTATTTCGACAGCACGATGTCTCGCAGTAAACGGATTTGTCCGTCAGTCTATTGAACACGCGCGTCGAGGCTTCATCCGAGCCAGGCACGAGGAGTTAAGCTCCCTTTCATGTGGATAATTGACTTACGTCGATCAAATTAGTATAATGCCGCATAGCTATGGACATAGCGGGGACATTATGCGATACGTGATACGCACAAATCGTTAATTTACTCCGATTTCAATCCGAGAATAATTTAGAATATTCCTTAATGTAAATGTGTCCAGAATAGATGCGCGATTTGCAAATGATGTTAATTACGTTAGCCATATCAACATAAATCATTTCTATTTCAAACAATGTAAATTGGCGTGCAGAATTATTTAAAATGAAGTTTCCCATTTTCCAGTAATACTATTTATATACCGTAATTATCGAGGACGTGATGTACAAATATTCGGATCGATTAATGAATAAATCATCGAGGTGACGATTAGTCGCTGTTAAACTGAAGAAGAAACAAATACGTTCTGCGAATAGATGAATGTCAATTGAGTAACAGCGACGTAGAACGCGAGATGAAGATTGATGTATCGTAGATTCCACGCCTGATTAATCCCGATGAGAGACTGCTTGAACTTAAGATTTAGACATGCGTTCTCCCGCGACGACTTGACGAGCGCGGTTTGTTTAAAGTAGAGGCGATATCTTACGAGGCACGCATTTCGGAACGGGTTCGTCCCAACCGTCAGCGGTGCAAGTCGCTATCTTGTGACCCTTCAGTTTACGGCCCGACTCGCACGAGTACACAATCTGCAGAGTACCGTCCTGAAGAACTCTCTCTCTCACGGTTCCCCACTCCGGTGGCCGCACAGCACAATCGCTGAGGATCCCTGAAAGCGAGGAAAACAGGCTTTACGATCGTATCGCGAATAATGCATAAGCTATAAACACTAGAAGCTGCGATGGCACGCTGAATTGGCACTTGGATGGAAATTTTGACGTGCCATTAAACCTCCCACGTTTCCGAAAGTCCAATCCAGCAATATTTAGTCAGATTAAACATATATTAAATTTTGTATATCATATATTGTATACATAATAATTATATATAGTGGGAGAATTGCGAATACCGGTAAACGCGAACGATATTATTGCAATATATATTATATACTAGAGAAATGATAATCTCTCATTTCTTACATCCAATTCCAATGGTAGTCCGATATACGCTTACAATTAATGTTGTAGTATAACAATAAGTGATCATAGAATGCACACGCTGTTTAAGGTAAATACCATTACATGTTTTCGATAATTTTAAGAAGAGAATGAGGAATTGCGAATACCTACGGGAAAAGTTAAAGCCGATTATATTTATTAATTATAAAAGCCTTTATTCAAAGGACATTAGCTGTAAACTACACTAATTAACATTTACATATCATTTTGATGTAAACTAATTTTGAACAAAAAACAAAACCGATTCGGCATTGCTCTCCGCGTGGCGGCTGGTATCTAATTCCAAACGGCAAGGATTTTGTTTTTTATTTATAATTATACATATATTGATGACATATAAATGTTAATTATTGTAGTTTAAAGCCAAATAATTCTTTTAAATAAGAACTTTTATTGATAATGGTCAGTTTTACTTGACTTTTTCCTTGAGTGTTCATAGTTACGTCACTCTACTCTACTCTAGATTAATATTTGCATATAACTGTACATAGAAATATTTTATAAATGTTTTTCCTGTATACAGGGTGTTTCCAAATTAAATAAAGAACTTACGAAATTTGAATAAAATTTGTTTAGATAGTAAATGAAATCATTTGCTTAGAGAAAATAAATATTTATTCGATTTAAAAAAATAAACAATAAGAATCTTATTTATAGACCGTACAATGTAAGAAACACAATTAATAATAGAAATTCACCAGCCTATACCGGTCGAAGCTAGATCTTTTAATACTTTAAATAATTCAATGTGAATTATATATACATATACTTGCATATATAACATATTTGTAATCTTTCCCCAAACTGCGCACCGAATTGGTTTTCCGGACTTATAAGCGCAATTAAACTATTGGAATAATATCACGAATTAAATTAAATCGACAAGCAATTCTTAAATAATTTTGATGTACAATCAAGCATCATATTAGCAAGATGTTACTGTGCTGAAAAATTGTAAATAAATTTATTATGAAAAATATTATCTTGAAAAATACTACCTAAACTTAAAAAAATAATATTTAAAAAAATTAAGTGTAATTTTTTTTAATTAAACACATACTATTTACTGTAAATGGTACTATCTAAACAAATATTCATTCAAGTTTTATGAATTTTTTTTAGTATACATGTTCAATATTATAAATCACGGTTTACTATTACAAAATTAAAATCTACTTGTGCTTTCACGTGCACGTACATTCCATCAGTATCGCACGATCGTAGCACACAATAAGTACCGTACACCCTGACAATGCACGTACTCCGGCAGTAAGTCCTGCGACGAGAAAGAGGGAAAGACGTGTGTCAAGCACGTGGGGGATCTCGCGGTCGCGCAGGCACAGTGTGACGCGGGATTAAAATTGAATAATTCCGCGGCAATATAATATACGGTCACGTCGTGATGTCTGGCGTGTGCGGTGCACTTCCGCCGCAAAAATTTCACCGTAGGACCCATCGGCCGCATGGCGATGCGATGGATGTCAACGAGATGAACGTGGCTGGTAAAATAAATCGTCCTGGGAACGTGAGTCGCGAAAACGAATGACTTTCGTTTTATTCGCGCGAGGAAACCATTTCGAACCTATTGAGAACTACCTTGGTATCTATGACGATTTCCCAGCCGATTCTTTTTTTTTTTATAAAAATTGAAATTTTAGCGGTTTTTTAACTATAAAAGCTCATTTTAGTTACGATCTAACGCACAAAGAGTTTTATATGATTCCGTTTTTGCAGATGTAAACGGTAAAAAGCGTCCGTTTTATTGCGCTTTAACAGAATTTTCACGTTTATTCTCGGCAACAAATCTCTGGTACAGATTAAAAATTCTCAGTAAAAGGAACATAAATTTTCAAACGGCTGGTCTCTCCCTTTAAAGTATTTCTTCTGGCTCCCCTTCTGTTGTCGGGCCTTTCATACAGTCTATCAACCAGTGATAAAACGACCAGTAGTAAAACTTGGGACAACTTGCGGTTTACCTCTCTTTCTCTCTCTTTCTCTCTCTCTCTCTCTCTCTCTCTCTCCCGCTATTACAAAATACATCGTAAATTGTTGTGAACATACTGCCAACGTACCAGCGTCAAAATTCTAATTTTCTCTCGTATATATATTTAAGTTTCCTTATTAATTTGTCCCTTCCAAGAGCAGTCGCTTTTGATGAACGCGGCAATAAGCAAATTCTTAAACGAATGACCTAAATCTCGATTCAAGCTGAAATTTGAATCAATTGAATTAAATTGTACGGTTTTCATCTTCTCTTAAGAAGCTTAGATGCGACTGTGCGATGTAAATCGGACACTTCATTAAATAAAGAGCGCACAAATTCCGTTTCCAAGGTACGTTGAAGTATTCAACGCGTAATATCCTCCGTTTCGGACCTCTCATTCAAGAGTCTCTCTTCTCTTTTCTCCAAACGCGTTTTATCGCGCGGGTGATCCAGCGCTGTCGAAACGTTAACTTTTACAAGGGTTACAAGACATGACGCGGCTTTCCGTGAGATTAAACGAAGAATTAAACGCTTAATTAAAGTAACTCGCGGGCCCCAATTTATGTAATTGACTGAACGGCGAGTGAGTCAGTTTGCCTACCGCGCGTTTATATAGGAACCGGTGAATATAATTCTAGTCACTCGAGATTATTGGCTTACCTCTCTCTGATAAATCAAAGACTACATAAAGCCGACAGTCACTAGATCAGCGAATATGTCCGTTCTTCGAACCAAGTCGGAGCTCCAATGGAATTTTACGTTTGATAATCTTTCGCACCTTTCGAACGTTTTGACATACAAGCGAAGAAATAAAATGCCGAGAACGGACATGATATAAGAGCGCTGCGGGAAAATGATTCATCGTTCCTATTCGTGCCCAAATTAACTCGCTCCCTTCGACGTGGACGTATCGTTAGTCGTAACACACAGGAACGGTCAGGAACTATGAATCGCAATTTACGTATCGATTCTTCCTTTCGCTTACTTGGTACGTTTTTCATTCCTTTCTCCTTTCCTTTTTCTTTTTTCTTCACGTCTATACCCATTGGTCCGCCACGCCAAGTATTGATCTTTCCTCCCGAAACATCCTTTAGTATAGAGCTTCCTTCGAGTAGCTCTCGGTGCGCGTATGTGCAAACGACGTGCGATCAATGATCTCGACTCCTCCGGTGTCAACGACTTTGACAGCGCGCCACGCGAGGTAAAGGACGGTTAGTCACGCGCGTCCATTAAGACCCCGCCACGATCGAAATCGCAGATTCGATGTGTCTACCTCTTAACGACCCACCTCGGTGGCGATCTCGCCTACCATCCGGCTCGTCATGCTTCCCGAACACAATCGTTGCGGATGTCGGGAGGAAAAGAAAGCCCATCGAGACGTTCCGGCATAGAAACGCGCGCCGGATATGCTTAAATAAAAAATCGACGCCCCAACGTGCCTTGGGAAAATTTTATCAAATACACTCTTTATATTCTGAATATTCGGCCGCTGAATAATACGAGAGCGACCGGAAGGAAGTGCTCTTTATTCGCAAAACGTATATAGGAACGTCTGTTCGGAGATGTAAAATGCGAAAAATCCTACGATTCGCATAAACGATTTCATTTTTTTCTTTTCACTTCAACAATGTAAAAAATGTGGGAATAGATTTGATACTATGCGGTATTTATGTATAAATTCTCGTCGTGTTGATGTTGATAAACCAACATATATACCAATACGATATGGATTAAATTCACCATGGATTTTAAATGTATACCATGGTTTTTAAATTCGCACCCCTATTAGGACATATTGGTGTTGATTAATATCCAAACATGGTAAGAATTATATAAGCACTGCTTGGTGTTAAATCCACACCTATATTTTTTAGAATAAAAGTATTTGCCTTGTATTTTGAAATTTTCTTGTACACGGTGATATCGACGACCAGACGTACACCTGTAGAATTATAATTTCTTTATTCATCCATATCTTCTGTGATTTTTAGTTCTTTTTGCTTTTTACATTCAGAATCTCCGCTTTCTCTTTCTTCAATGCCCAAATATATATTTATCTCGTTTTAAATGCAAACACTTTTGCATTTAAAGCAACACGAATAAATCCTTTTGTCATGTATATAAAATGTTATGGAGATAAATAAGAGAGGCTGCGGTGCCTAGGGACATGTATATACCTTGGGATTAATATGTAATTATTATTTTTGTTAACAATAACGAGATTTTTAATGTTGGCAGCTCAGTCATTAATTTAGTTGAAAAGTAATATAACTGAGCAGTCAACATTAAAAATCTCATTATTGTTAAAAAAATAACGAATGTGTCCCACGGTACAACATGTTAAGTAGTCTCCCCTAAGGGATGCGCACACGTGTACTCGTACTTTTTATATTCATCGAGGTACTTGCTTCGATAAATAAAAACAAAAACGTTTACCGCATATTTTATTTACATAACCCGTACGCTTAAGAACCTGATGCGGTTCACGGAGGAAAAGTAGTTAATTTTCGTAGCCTGCTCGCATAAAAATCGATCTCCGTCTACTTTGCAGTGGTCTCCTCTGAATCGCCGTTCCACGGTCGTTCGCGAAAGTATCGCGAGAATAAGAGGAAGAAAAAAAATTTTAAAAGTAGAAAAAGAATACCTCCCCCGTCTCGGCGTCTAAATTATTCGCGGCTTCCGTAAACAGCGGTCTTTTTTTTTTCTCTTTCGAGGTAGATGGGCTTCCGACGACGAAGAGAGGATATCGGTCACGTCGATTTATTTGCGGCGCGCACCTTCTCGCGCCTCGGACCGGACTGACGTCCTCGGTCGGGCAATCTCGCCGCAACAGGAACAACGTTTTCCCATTTGGCAGTCCGAAACCGAAGACACCGCGCGACGACGTCGTGTTCCTTCCTCCGTGAATTTTTCACCCGATAAATCTGTCGTCACCAGGTTCCGCGCTACGCGGGAATAAGTAATGACATTCGCGCGAGGAGGAGCACCGGAGAGGCTTCTTTCCAGTCTCCACAACTGTCTCGCTTATACGCCGAGAACTGCGAGCCTAAGTTTCGCGCTTTAATGCCATGGATTTTCTATAGCACTTTCCACGGACCTCCCGATATCTCTTAAACTTCGGCAATTATGCAGGAGACGGTTCTATAAAGAAATGTCCCGCGCTATACCGCGATAAATAGTTTCGCGTCTTCTTTCCTTTTTATTCACATATTTAACGCGACGTGAAATTTTGAAAGTAACTTTACAGAATCCTAAAGTCTTCTCTGGACGATCTATTATTCGTTCGCGCCAGACTTCAAGAGAACAGAATTCCATTTGTGTCGTTTTATTATGCATTTTGCGATTTTCTCATAATTACTCGACACACAAGGTTAAACAGAATTGTCTATTCTGAATTAATTAATAGTAATTCAAATACAAATTATACATTATTCAAAATAGAGCTTTAGGCTCGTGCGATTATTAATGTCACGGCACACGCGTCGCCATCTCATTATATACATAATTTCTCTCCTGCTCTAACATATGCTCTCTATTAATCCCGGGTCTGTAATCTTTTTTGGCATAAGCAAAATTTCACTCTCAAATTTTTAACTTTTATTAAATATAGATTTTAATAATAAACAAATAGAAGGACTCTTTATACAAAAATAAAAATAATAAATAAAGGGCGAAGTAAGAGTCAATACATAAAAATTATAGTCCGAAAATTGGTAAAACATGAAAGATTGAGTCAGTCTGAATATAAAATATAAGATAACATTTAATTAAATAAATTGAGAAACACATAACATTTAATTAAATAATCAGATTCCGAAGAGACTCTGACCACGAATGGCATGTGAACGGCGTAGATTGATACATCCGATTAGTATTTAATATGCGTTTTTTGCGTGAACTTTTTGTATATCAAATTCTTGTAAAATTGTATCTGAAGAGGGCTCAATCGCGTAGCCGAAACTTGTAATGTGTTTCTCAATTTATTTAATTAAATGTTATGTGTTTCTCAATTTATTTAATTAAATGTTATCTTACATTTTATATTCAGACTGACTCAATCTTTCATGTTTTACCAATTTTCGGACTATAATTTTTATGTATTGACTCTTACTTCGCCCTTTATTTATTATTTTTAAATTGACATATTATAGATTTTAATATTTCAGTTAAAAAAAATATTTGGTAATGTAACAGAGATGTTAAAAAGTATAACTCTAAATTTTTTTAAAACCTAAAACAGTAAAAGGATTCAACAAAAAGAAACCTAAATTGCAGACGAAAGGAATAAAAATATGATTACACTACATACAGAAAAATGTCGCTTTTGCTAAGAAAAGGTGATTACTCAATTTATCTTCTTCCTTTCAAGTAATTTTTAACAAAGAACATTTTCTTGATAATATAATCTTAAAATATGCTTATATTATAAACAAAAAAACTCAATATGTATTCAAAATTCACTTTCTATTTATTTCCTTTGAAGAATATTATAAAATTGATCGATGAAGCAACTTTATATAATAAGCAAATCGAATTTGTTTTAATGTAATAATCTTGGTTGAAGTATGTTAAACTTATTAAGATTCAGAATATTTTTTGAATAAATATGATGCTTGTGATAAATTTTATGATAAAATTTCGGACTTTTTAAACACTCGTAAGAAATAATTATTATAATTTGCGTACACAATATGTATTTTTTTGTGCGTAAGGTTCATAATTTCTTAAATGCGTATTAAAATTCAGATTTTATTCCTTTATGTTTAAAAAAGAAAGAGCTGATGGAAAGAAACCGTAATTTTTCTCCGGTACGGAGAAGTTCCTATCAGTACGTCCGATCTTCACGACGACCGTCAGTCGTGAGATGGATCTCGCTCGGGTGGGGAGGGAGATGAGGAAGAGAACGATACAGTTTCGCGTATATCATACGAAAAGAGACTTTTTCCTGAAACGACGACGACGTCTACTCTTCCGCGCCAGAAACTGCTTTTAAGACGGCACGAAGTTTTCCCCGCTACGAGGCGGGCACTGACACAGTTCTATCGAATTACTTATCGAAGCCGCATAAGGCTGCTCGACTTGCGTCGTTCATCACGATGAATGCGAGCAGAGTACACGACGATCGGTTCGTAGGCAACCGACTTGCATATCAAGTTCGCGTACCGCGTACCGTTCGCCGCTTATTATAACGGATATTAGCAACCGCAAAAGCAACGTCTCGTTCGTTTCGCGTCGCGAAGTCACGTCTTCGTATGAGCGATTTAAACATTCCGACAGACCGTTCCCGGATCCTGTAATCTGAACACCTCGATAATCGCCCGATCAATTTCTATTTTATCCAGTTCACAGTATATTATAATAACCGCCTTCCGACACTCGCTGCGTGAAGACGTCGATTATTCCTGAAATTATCCATCGCTGCGAAAAGCAATAAACAACCTTCCTATCATCGGGGATCATTCAGATTACGATGGAGGAAATATAAAAGAGAAACAAACTGCGCGTCGCGGTGATTACAGAGTACAGACGATCGAAGAGATCTGCGCTAGCAATGGGGATTTGAATCCTACTCCTCAAGTTTTCAAACAATTTGATCGTATAAAGACTCGAATTGCTTGAAATATTATCGAGGAGCTGGGAAGTTCTGAAATTCTTGAGAGTCTCAAATACCAAGAAAATCTTTTCTTGGAAAAGTGTTTGCATATCTAAAATATTTGAAATACTTGCAAATAAAATTCGTTCGTATTGAATAAAAAAATTATAATAATAGCATAAAATTATGAAAGAATAGATACATTTTCAATATCTTGAAGACTTTCGAGACTTGAAAATGAAATTGTTATTCGTATCCGTTAAATAAAAAAATTAATATAACGTAAAGTTATAAAAGAAGAGATTATATTTTTTAAATCTTGAAGACTTTCGAGACTTTGAAAGTTTCAATTACTATCAGTTTGAGACTTGGCTATCTGTCGAAGAGACTTCTTTATAGAACTGTCTCCTGCATAATTACGGAAATTTAAGAGACATCTAAAACGTTCAATATATTTGAAAATAAAATTGTTATTCGTATCGGTTAAACATAAAGTTTAATATAATAATGTAAAGTTATAAAAGAAGAAATATATTTTCAAAATGTTGAAGACTTTTAAGACTTTAAAAGTTTTGATTAGTCAGTTCGAGATTTCCGCATGTATTCAAAGAGATCCGTTACTTACATCCTGCCACATCTGATAATTCTGTATTAGAAACTAAGTCACTATTAAGTTATAGGGCTCTGAGGAAACAGGCGAGACGATAGTCGGCTACGGTAAGAGGAAGCTGGCTTGGATTTCTCGTTACACATAGTGTTCACGAAACACCACGATAAGAGATGGTAAATGGAAAATAAGCGCTAAAGTAAGTCTACGACGGAATGAAAACCGGATCGGATCTGAACTGTAGTTCTGATTAATAATCGCCCGGAGTCATCGGCGATTTAAAAAATCAGTCTGTGATTGTAACTTCGAGTCGACGTAATTCCACGGTTAATTCCAATCTTCGACACGCTACGATGCACGCGAACTGTGAAATATAATTTCTATTATTGATGTTACTTTATAATAATGTTATCACATTTTTTATACATTTGTAACTGTGACGACGCCTTTTTATACGTGTTAAAATTTTAAAGAGATTTTGACGGAAAGGTGGAAATAAAGGATCAAAATACAATGCCGTGATTTAATTATCGAATTTCACGTAAATACGGAAAATGTCAAAAAATAAATAACAAATGAAATATCGTTATGTGCAAAAAATCGCTAGATGCGCGTATTCGCATAAAATCGAACAACAAACTATTGTTGACAGCAATAAATATACTATGTCAGTATTGTTAAAAACGTTTTATTGCGCGCGACGGATCACAAAACGCGAATCCTCAGAAAATCGTACAACCTTTCTGCGAAATACGGACGACGAAATGCGAATTTTACTATACAATAAATTTAGCGAATGTCGTCGGGGTACGGAAATTAATTAATACCGTTTCATGTACGGTCATAAATAACGTAAGGTGTTCGGGCTATTATCATCCGGTGGCCGCGCGGGTAGTTCGAATTTCTGATATAAATTGGCGACTCTCTCTTCGCGAACAATAGTGGCCTAAAGCGTTTTCGTGTTCGGTATTTGTGTTCGGGCAACAATGTAAAAGGGCTTCAGTGAAAATGAAATACGTGTGTACGTCGGGATACCGAAAGTGCACGCATCCATCCGGGTTGTTGGTGCATGCATATGGAAATGCACCTCACAGTACTCGCGCATGTACTTGCATATATATGCATTACCACATTGGTTTGTTCAATTGCAAAGTCATAAAATCATGCACCGATCAAAAATGCAGATTTAATTAGCAAGTACAAACAAGAATTCAAGTAAACTCAGTCGCAATTGGGAATCTTGAGTTAAAAGCGAAAATTGTTAATTACTGTGCCAACCGCTATCTCTGTATTTAAAAATAACTTTTTATAATTATTCCTTTTCGTGCGTGATTACATGCTGATTAAAACTTCATAACGTTTCTGACGTTTCAAAATAAATAAAATAAAAAAAACCTTATTTAGTATAAATGAAAAAATTCTTCATCAATTTTCAAAGCATGTTCTATGCGCATTTTCCATTTTTTGTATTTTTCATGGTTTTTTGTGATTTTCACGGGAATGAAGATGACTTTTCAAGAGAATAGAACATTTTTTTCTCATATAATTCAAAAATCGTCAAAATACATATGACATTGTATCTATCTCTATACGTTATTCCTAAATAAAGCTTAATCTTTTTGGATAGATGGTACATATATAAACAAAAATATAAAAGATTAATAGGAAATTTTTTTCTAAAATGGTATAGATACAAATTTATTTCTAGCTGACGAGACTCTTCTCGCAATAACATTCTGAAGAATTTACACCGCTGGTGATCGCACCGACCGCGTCGCCGCGAGGTCAGATCTAATCGTAGACAAAACGGGGGATCGGATTTCGAGAGAGATACTTACCGACGTACCGCAGACACGCGTGCAATTACCCGCCAGTTCCAGCGTGATTTATCGCCCGTACGTTTTCGCTAAAGCAAACAGGGCGTGCACGCGCACGGCCGAGTTACAAAACTCATTAGCATACGTAATGGACGCGGAATTGTGCGCAAAAATGGGCTAGAATTGAGGCAAATTCGAATAAAAATGCCAGCTAGGTCAATTTGCGGGTATCCGGGTATGCGCAAATTGTACGGCCCACGCTGTCCGGTTCTCCTGTTAACTGCGGGGCATGCTTTATCCATTCGATCGCTCTACAAGCATTTTGGATTCTGCATGTATTCCATCGACTGGTAATTCGACTCTGGGTGAAAAATAACGGGTTAATGGGCGGCGCCGATGTCAAGTACGTAATAACATAGGAATCGCGAAAACGATCACTGATAATCATACCGACTTCAATAAGGAATAGGCGAAAGAGAGAGTAAAAGTAAGTCGTCGCGAAGTTATCTCGTTGGCGATTTCCTTGCGATTATTACAAATCTATTGAATCTTAAACTATTGATACGTTCATCCCTTTTGCCGGATACTTTTGCGATAATTATTTTCCAACTTCTTTCCATAATTGAATAACATAGTCATAAAACTTGTATCTTTCCAAGTTTCTACTTGAGAGTTTAATGGGAAAAGCATCGTTATTATCTTAATGTTTTATTGCCGTTTTTATCGCAGAAGAGATTCAATAAAAAGATACACTTTAAAAATGAAACTGTAGCAAAAAACATCGAATTTTTAAATAGGATCTTCGTTTCTGTTCTTGCTCGTTTCGTGAACATTCGGTAAACTGGGCGTTCTTACAGAGTTCTCATTTCTTTCAGAGTTGGGAAGTATCGCGTTATTATTTTCGTTACTTTTTTTCGATAACGATCATTACTTTTTTCTGTCTGTAACGGTAACGGTAATGTAACGTCGTTACATTTTTACAGCAGTTATTTTAATCTCTTATTCTCTTTATAATTATTCAATAGATTGCATCATTTTTATAATTGACTAGAAATATTTTATAATAAAATACTGAAAATCTGTAGTGTACATGAAATTTTTAATAAAATCTGCGTTTATAAATTACAATCGAATTTCCTATAAAGATAATCATGTATTAAAAAATAAAAACATTAATATAAAGAATTATCGAAGATTTATTAAATATAAGTTTAATGTAAAAAAAAATTGTTATAAGATTAACTCAGAATTTTAAGTTTCAACATTGATTTTCACAATTATAATATTGATTATTAAATAACGTAATTTTTAAATCTAATATCTTATACTTTAGTATATCATAAAAAGTAACGAAAAAGTAACGATAAAAGTAACGCGCGTTAGTTTCTAAAACTTGTAACGAGTTATTTTTTTTACAAAAAGTAACGGTATAATAGCAGCACGTTACTTTTATCAAATATAACGTTTTCAACCCTGATTTCTTTTGCGTGTCGCGAGAGGATTTTCTTCCACTTCCGATTTTCTCGGCCCGATAATCGCGAGTAAAGAGGCGCTTAAGGAAACCGACGGAAGAGAGACACGTGAGTCTTTCGAGACAAAAGTCTTCTAGCCTTAAGGATTGCGAACGGTGCTTTGAGTTTGCAAAGCCCGCCGCTCGATGCAGTCGATGTCGGGTAGGAGAGAAACTGCTATGACAGTAGGAAACAGCGAAGCGGAATTTGGGGAATGGAGTCCGCCTGGAGCAGCCGGTCCATGGAAGGAACCAATGTACCGTGAGAAAGCGAACCCAGTTGAAACGACAGAAATGCCGATGGTGATTCCGGGGGTGAAACGACGACGGGCGACATGCGGGATGCTGCGGGAAAACGCTGATCGGTGGAAGATCTTTCGCGTATAAACGAACATTTTTACTCTAACTCTTGCCTGTATAATTATCGTTTGCAAATTAATGAAAGAATAATAGAAAGACTCTCGCAGAAGAAAACGTATTGGTTTCCAAGATATCGGTAGAGAGTTACGTCGTAATTGAAGGAAGAATGGCGGAATAATTGGCAGTACCGTAAATGACAAAGAACGCGGAAAAGCGATGATATATAGAATATCGCGCGGTTCTTTGACGAATTAAAAGCTAATTTTCTCTCCAACTGCAACGCCAAGGTACCAATTGTTCTCGCTTCGATGAAACGACGGAAGAATTAAGTCCGCTCCCCGTTCTCTTATATTTTTCCTCGAAAGTTCGCGACCTATCTCGACCATCCTCCGAAATAACGGATTCCATTTCGGTGCGTGTCCGCTCGCGAGCGGAGGAGAAGGCCCGGAAAAGCCGCGCGGAAAAATTTAATAAATCCTCTCCGCGTCTCAATTCCATCCGGAGCTGAGACTCGTTCGAAGTTAAGTTTCTCTGTCTCTCGCGATCTCTCTCCTACGAGACGCCCGCGTCCGCTCTCGACCCTCGTCCGCTAATAGCGACAAGTTACTTCTGACCCGTCAGCGGGGCAGACCCTTGCCTCTATATTTAGACCAGGTCGAACTACCAGAACGGCGAGAAAACAGAAAAGAAAGCACAGAAGCGCGAAGATGCGGCGCGATGCGACGCGGCATCGAGAGAAGATGAGAGAGACGGGGACGCGAGGAAAGGACCGTTTCGAGACGACGATATCTCGACGTCGAAAGAAATCGGATTATGTCCTCCGTGGACACTCGCGACTTCTGGCTTGCAGCTGCGTTACGAAGGCGATCGCAAAAACGCCGTCATACTCAAAGAGCCCGCTACTGCATCTTTGCTGTCCTCTCGACGCTCGACAATAACGCGGAGACAAAAAGTCTGTCAACTCCTCGATGAATTCGGAGCCGAACTCCCCCGGCAACTTTAAAGCTACCACAAGAGGATGCGACGATTTTCGATGATTAAACGTCAAAGCCGCGAGATGACAAAATATTACATTTTAGCTTCAAATTGATTTTACTTTGAAATTTATCCAAATTCGTGATTTTATTGAAAATGTTAAAGACGAAAAAAAAAATATCGATGCTTTTATTCTAACGGACATCGAACTGAGCGAAGAATTAATGGACGAAGGCCGATGTTGTATTGTAGGACATCGCGGACTCGTGTGGTTTATATTCGTTGCTTCGCGTATACGAGAATCGGCGGTGGTAAGGTCGACGCTGTATATTACAGTCAGACAATATGCGGCAAGAAAAAGAACAGCAAATTTATGAACGCGAGTTGAACACGACGCAGAAGCGTATTTAACGATTCATGAAACGTTTTTGTTCCTATTTCTGGAGTTTAATTTCTATACGGGTCCTTCGTCGGTAAAAGGCTTCGATATAGAATGTATGTTTCCGCGGGCAAAGTGCAATAAAATTCACATCATCAATTTATTAATACTTTCGTATATATATTTTTTAAATTTATATTTTCACCAACATTTCCAATCAAAAAATCAAAAGAGAAAGAGAGAGAAATGTGTGTGTAAAATATAACTTTTATTATTATATTCTATGAATCGAATTCGCTACTTTTTCCATTGTAAACTCGATAGTTACGTAAATAGCTATTTGTTTTTTTATTTATTTTATTTTTTATACAAAATCATTCTGCGCGCGTCAAATACGCCTGTTATATTGTATTTGTATATGTTCATTTTGATGAATCTGCAAGTGACGTTTAATTGGAATTTGGGCTCGCCGTTTCATTTCCGTTATGCTGGTTGACTGTAATTGATAACAATCAAATAACGTCGAACAGCAATTGCGAAAATTTAATTTTATGCAAACGTGAGATAAAGTCTTCTTCAATATCCTGAGTTTCCTTGAACGTTCAGTGAATAAAGCGCGAAGAGTTATTCTCAGTTATTACTAATACAATTTGTACTTCATTTGAAAGCGAAGAATGTACTTCTTTGAAACTATCGGCTAAAAAATTTACTTTCCTTTACTTTCTTACACGAGTTTTTCTTTAAATATGTAACATTTAAGAAACGATCTTTATCAAATAATAATTTAATAATAATTTAATAATGATTAAATTTTTCTGGTACGTTTAACCCGATAAATTTGAACTACAGCAACATTATGATAATATTAATAATTTCCTACTCAACAACATAAATGTAGGTAATATAAACACATGTTGTACATAATAATTACATTGAGAAAATCATAATATTGATGTCATATTGTTGCTCGACGTTTACCAGGAATCAATCTTTTTCTGATATTCTAAACTTGACTGCGCTTTCTCAGGACATGACAATAATCTTCACAATGCCACGAGAGGTGCGTGATTAGAACTCAAGGTGTTAAGGATTCCTTCAGTTAATAGGCATTTCTGACGTATCTCGCAACTTACCCAGCACCGTCGAGAGGAGTATCAAACAAACCGCCAAGCCACTCATCTTCGCTGATGGATCTGTTGTCTCGTACAACACCAGCTCGCTTCAATCTCGTATCGACGATACTTTAACGTTCCCGCTATTTCATGCTTTATCAGCCCACTTAGTGCAGAAAGGAAAAAACCCGGATTTCTTCTCAATCTTTTTCCTGTTTTTTTTTTTTAGATTACTGCTCGCCTTGTCTCCCTACTGATTTCACACGAGTCATTAGATAAGGCATTGGACAAAGATAAAACGTTTATACGCAGATTTTTGTGTATAGTTATTTCGACGACATAAATTTGGGCGTTTCTTTTTATAGCATCGTAACGGTGAAGGAGAGTTGAATGTCCGCTAACGCGTATTTCCGAAGTCTATTTTTCGAGAAGTAAGTAAGAACCCAGCAAATGCAAACTAACGGTAACATTACATTATTGCTATAATTTAATTCCTTCTCAACAACTAAATATAACACATATTGTATGTAACAGTTATATTACTGAATGGAAAATTATAAGATAATTGATGTAATATTACTATTAGTTGGCAAATGCAAACTAACAGTAACATTACATTACTGCTATAAATTAATTCCTACTCAACAGTACAAATATAATATAACACATATTGTGTGTGTACTCCGCATAAAAAAATGTACACCCAGAGAAAGGTTTCTTTCATTCAAAGAAATGTTTCTTTGCTATACGGTTAAAGAAAAAAATTCTTTGATTTGAAAATAATTTTTTTAAATCAAATAAATTTTTTCTACTTATCGTACTACTAGTGCAATAAGTAAATTCGAATAGTGGTGGAAAAAATTTCATTAAAATTACAATGAATTTTATTGTGAAAATAAGTATTATTGATTAGCATCATATTTCAGAGGATACACGACAAAATTATAATAAAAAATGTTTCCTTTATGAATTCTAGAACTAATAAAATTATGCATCATAAAATTAGTTCTAGAATTCATAAAGGGAACATTTTTTATTATAATTTTGTCGTGTATCCTCTGAAATATGATGCTAATCAATAATACTTATTTTCACAATAAAATTCAGTGTAATTTTAATGAAATTTTTTCCACCACTATTACACACAACTATTCGAATTTACTTATTGCACTAGTAGTATATTTTTCTGCGGGACGAAACAGTAATATTATTGAGTGGAAAATTATGACATTAATATAATATTACTATTAGTTGGCGTTTGCTGGAACGTGATTGAAATTTAGGGTGACATATTTTAATTTACTTTTTATTAAAAACTTTAATAAAAAGTTAAATTGTATTATTACTTTAAATCTTTTTGGTATGTCTGTTTTTCTATAAAGATACTTTAATATGATAAGAATTTAATTCTTTCATGGAATCGCCAAGGGATGGAATAAAACTTTTGACTTTGTCTCCTGCACGAAGCTCGCATTTACGGAATGACGCGGATCAGTACCACTGTTGTGCCCAACGGCGTTGGGGGAAACTTATCTCGCGTCGTCAGGGAAGCGGCAACGCGGCGAGTACCACGCGGATGCTGTGACTGACGCCGGTTACACGCTGCACGCCAAGCACACGGGACCAGTTCGAGGACCGAGTTAGACTGAACGCAAGTCCGTGGTTCTCTCTTCGAGTTCTCAGCCCTACCTAAGGTACAAGGCGTACTGGGTATGGTACACGGACTCGCCCGCCTCCCTGTGAATAACGTTTTCTTCCATCATTAGCCGTACACATAAATATACACACGCACACACGAATGTGACACACGCTCGCGTGTACGGATGATCGATGTGTGTCGCGTGTATCTATCCGAAAGCGGGATCGTCAAAGCGAAAATGAAATCATCGATAGAATGACTGTCGGAGTTGATTCGTTGAAATTTTATCAGGAGAGAAAATTGGAGAGAGTAATATTCCATGAAGGGTGTCATCTTCATCAGAGCTTCATAGATCTAAAAAATTGAAATTGTGCCAATCAACGTGAAAGGATATTAGGCAAAATTCTAATTTAAAAAAAAAAAGACAAGATTCCCGAAAAGCATTAACGTGACTCTTACTTTTTCTGGAATAAAGCTTATTCTAAAATCTAACTAAATTATTATATATATTATCTATGTTATATATAAGAGATATATATATTATTTTATATTATTTTGTACTAATTCTATGCGCTGTAATCTAAACTACTTCCCAAGCAGAACAAGTCACGATAATGTCAAAATGACTTTAAAATGAATCGGAAATGATTGAAAAATGACTTTTAATGATCATTTTGGAGTCATTTTGATATCACATTGACTTGTTGTTCTGCTTGGGTTTCTTATTATTATTATTCAACTTTTATATGAATTTTTTTTATAGCTACGATAAAAAAATAATTTGAAAAGTAACACAAATAAATTATTAGTGTGAAATAGACAAATAAAAATAACATATTTTTTAGTTGCCTTCCAATATGTGATTTTTCGCAAACGACAGTTATCATACAACTATGTTTTTCGAAAGATTGAATAGGACGAGTGCGATAGAAAAATATGTTATCAGTAAAATTACATGTTTTTCACTGTAGATGGTTATTGAATACCGCGTTGAAAAAAATACTTTTACATCTCGCTGGCGCGTGAAAATTTTAATTCATTACTCACTGCACCCGAACACGCGCGCTACAAATAATTGTGGAACGTAACAACGGTAACAATTGCAACGACCGCTTTTATTTCGTTCGCGGAAATAAGATGAGATCTATACCGATAACGATGAACTTTCGGTTCTTTCAAATGAAGTATTTATTGTCATCTCCTATTGAATTGCTTTTTGTGTCACGATATTATTGAGTAATTTTTGTGTAATTGAAATCATCTATATTATTATCTATAAATATATTTCTTCTATTAAAAGTAAAAATATGTATATATATATATAAAAATTAAATTATAATTAAACCATTAATTTTTTCTATAAAGGTTTTTAGTATTATTATTGTTGAATGGTTTTATGTAAGAGTAATTACCACGCGTCTTTTTATGTGTAAAAACAGATTCATTCTAAATAAAAATGTATTTTTAAAAATTGAATTAATAAAATTCTCTTCACAACAACTGGTTTTTATAATATTATTGAATACTTTTTAAAAGAAACTATCTAATTTTTTAGAATAAAAATTCTTCTATTATAAAAATAAATTTTTATATAAATATTAAACTGCTAATTGTCTTGTACAAATGATTTTTTATGAAATTATTGAATTAAGAAAAAAATCTTTTTTTATCTATCAAAAATTTCCTTTATTAAGTCTATTTACAAAAATACAATTGTTAAAATAAAAATTTGCGTTATATTGATGCAATTAATTATTTATATATTTTGTAAAACTCAAGTTTAAATTATTTTTGTAAAATTGTCATTTTCTAATTTCCAAAGGCTCAGACAAATTGATTTAAAAATACTATGTTTTAAATTCTTCAGAAGAAAATGAAAACAAAAATATAATATTTCGCTTTTGATTCCATTTATATCGAACATGTATACAAATTAACCCAGTACATTTTTATAATTTTCTCTCTTTTAAATTGCATATTGTTACTTACAAAAACGTAGTGCATGTATAATTAAATACACTGTATAAATGTACACGGGAATCAGCAACATAGTGAGCTCGAGTCCATGAATTTGCTAATAAACGCAAATAGTGCGGATCAGTCATCCTCATGGAAAGAAGACCTAGTGGCGCCATCAGTTAGTGAAAAAGGAAAGTTTTTATGAAAAATCTGCCATTATGAATGTCGGATAGTTTTTACAAATCATTGACAGGTGTATTTATTTCAAAACGAAGACTAAATAAGCAACTTTTTATCGGGAAAAGAAAGATATATAGTCTATTCTTTTCAGTTGATCTTCTCGCATTGTTTATTTTTCTTTTTCTTTCCATTGGAAAAAAAAGGAAAGATATCAGTAGAAGTTGAACTGAACAGACTGTAAGTATAAACAGTCATTACTTTGTTAAATTATTTATTTGTTTATATACTCTTACTATAAATGCTAAAGAACAAATAAAGCTTATGGAAAAAGTTCTCTATTAGAAATATACATTAAGTTCAATTTATACAAATATTAATAAAGATTCAAGAAAATTTTAATAAAAACACAAATGTTAATATTTTATTATTGATAGTTTTATTATAAGGAATCATATGATTGTAAAAAAACAAGACATTATTATAGTACGTAAAATTAATTTCTTTATTCAAGATTTCCTACGAAAGAATTGCATGTGAGGATTAATAAAATTAAAAACTCAGAATAGAATTTATTATAATATAATTGAACGATTTAATATAACGCGATACTTTAGCAGAGATCACAATGGAATCAGACATCTCCGCCTCTAAGTCGAAGTACAAGGTGAAGTACTATCAAAAATTTCCTTTATTAAGTCTATTTACAAAAATACAATTGTTAAAATAAAAATTTGCGTTATATTGATGCAATTAATTATTTATATATTTTGTAAAACTCAAGTTTAAATTATTTTTGTAAAATTGTCATTTTCTAATTTCCAAAGGCTCAGACAAATTGATTTAAAAATACTATGTTTTAAATTCTTCAGAAGAAAATGAAAACAAAAATATAATATTTCGCTTTTGATTCCATTTATATCGAACATGTATACAAATTAACCCAGTACATTTTTATAATTTTCTCTCTTTTAAATTGCATATTGTTACTTACAAAAACGTAGTGCATGTATAATTAAATACACTGTATAAATGTACACGGGAATCAGCAACATAGTGAGCTCGAGTCCATGAATTTGCTAATAAACGCAAATAGTGCGGATCAGTCATCCTCATGGAAAGAAGACCTAGTGGCGCCATCAGTTAGTGAAAAAGGAAAGTTTTTATGAAAAATCTGCCATTATGAATGTCGGATAGTTTTTACAAATCATTGACAGGTGTATTTATTTCAAAACGAAGACTAAATAAGCAACTTTTTATCGGGAAAAGAAAGATATATAGTCTATTCTTTTCAGTTGATCTTCTCGCATTGTTTATTTTTCTTTTTCTTTCCATTGGAAAAAAAAGGAAAGATATCAGTAGAAGTTGAACTGAACAGACTGTAAGTATAAACAGTCATTACTTTGTTAAATTATTTATTTGTTTATATACTCTTACTATAAATGCTAAAGAACAAATAAAGCTTATGGAAAAAGTTCTCTATTAGAAATATACATTAAGTTCAATTTATACAAATATTAATAAAGATTCAAGAAAATTTTAATAAAAACACAAATGTTAATATTTTATTATTGATAGTTTTATTATAAGGAATCATATGATTGTAAAAAAACAAGACATTATTATAGTACGTAAAATTAATTTCTTTATTCAAGATTTCCTACGAAAGAATTGCATGTGAGGATTAATAAAATTAAAAACTCAGAATAGAATTTATTATAATATAATTGAACGATTTAATATAACGCGATACTTTAGCAGAGATCACAATGGAATCAGACATCTCCGCCTCTAAGTCGAAGTACAAGGTGAAGTGTAGACTCTTTCTGAATATTATAGTCGGATAAAGTCCGTCCATCCTCTAGCTGCTTGCCCGCGAAAATCAGTCTTTGTTGATCGGGAGGAATGCCTTCTTTATCCTGAATTTTCGCTTTCACGTTTTCGATCGTGTCCGAAGCCTCAACCTCCAGTGTGATAGTTTTACCAGTGAGAGTCTTGACAAAAATCTGCATACCGCCGCGAAGCCTCAAAACCAAATGCAGGGTAGATTCCTTCTGAATGTTATAATCAGAAAGCGTACGGCCGTCTTCGAGCTGTTTTCCGGCAAAGATCAACCTCTGCTGATCGGGAGGAATGCCTTCTTTATCTTGAATTTTCGCCTTCACGTTTTCGATCGTGTCCGAAGCCTCAACCTCCAGTGTGATAGTTTTACCAGTGAGAGTCTTGACAAAAATCTGCATACCGCCGCGAAGCCTCAAAACTAAATGCAGGGTAGATTCCTTCTGAATGTTATAATCAGAAAGCGTACGGCCGTCTTCGAGCTGTTTTCCGGCAAAGATCAACCTCTGCTGATCTGGAGGGATTCCTTCCTTGTCTTGAATTTTGGCTTTGACATTCTCGATCGTGTCCGACGCCTCAACTTCCAACGTGATGGTCTTTCCTGTTAATGTCTTGACGAAAATTTGCATTCCACCACGTAAACGAAGAACCAAATGCAAAGTCGATTCCTTCTGAATGTTATAATCTGAAAGTGTGCGACCGTCTTCAAGCTGTTTTCCGGCGAAGATCAACCTCTGCTGGTCCGGGGGGATTCCTTCCTTGTCCTGAATTTTTGCTTTCACGTTCTCAATCGTGTCCGACGCTTCGACTTCCAGAGTGATTGTCTTACCGGTGAGCGTTTTGACAAAAATTTGCATACCACCGCGAAGCCTTAAAACCAAATGCAATGTGGATTCCTTTTGAATGTTGTAGTCAGAAAGGGTACGGCCATCTTCAAGCTGTTTTCCGGCGAAGATCAACCTCTGCTGGTCCGGAGGGATTCCTTCCTTGTCCTGAATTTTTGCTTTCACGTTCTCAATCGTGTCAGATGCCTCAACTTCCAATGTGATGGTCTTTCCGGTCAATGTTTTGACGAAAATTTGCATACCACCACGTAAACGGAGAACCAAATGCAGTGTGGATTCCTTCTGAATATTGTAGTCAGAAAGTGTGCGGCCATCTTCAAGCTGTTTTCCAGCAAAGATCAATCTTTGCTGATCCGGAGGGATTCCTTCTTTGTCTTGAATTTTTGCTTTGACATTTTCGATCGTGTCAGATGCCTCAACTTCCAACGTGATGGTCTTTCCGGTCAATGTTTTGACGAAAATTTGCATACCACCACGTAAACGGAGAACCAAATGCAGTGTGGATTCTTTTTGAATGTTGTAGTCAGAAAGAGTGCGGCCATCTTCAAGCTGTTTTCCGGCGAAGATCAATCTCTGCTGATCTGGAGGGATTCCTTCTTTGTCTTGAATTTTTGCTTTGACATTTTCGATCGTGTCAGATGCCTCGACTTCCAACGTGATGGTTTTTCCGGTCAATGTTTTGACGAAAATTTGCATACCACCACGTAAACGGAGAACCAAATGCAGTGTGGATTCTTTTTGAATGTTGTAGTCAGAAAGAGTGCGGCCATCTTCAAGCTGTTTTCCGGCGAAAATCAATCTCTGCTGATCTGGAGGGATTCCTTCTTTGTCTTGAATTTTTGCTTTGACATTTTCGATCGTGTCAGATGCCTCGACTTCCAACGTGATGGTTTTTCCTGTCAGGGTTTTGACAAAGATCTGCATTCCACCACGCAATCTGAGGACCAAATGGAGAGTGGATTCCTTCTGAATATTGTAATCGGATAAGGTACGTCCGTCTTCAAGCTGCTTTCCAGCGAAGATCAAACGCTGCTGATCGGGTGGGATACCTTCCTTATCTTGGATCTTTGCTTTTACATTCTCGATGGTGTCAGAAGCTTCAACTTCAAGGGTTATGGTCTTCCCGGTCAATGTCTTCACGAAAATCTGCATAGTGCTCTATAATAAAATTTCAAAATCAAATTTTCATATAGACGGTTATCTTTTAAATATCATACATATAAAAAATTATCTAAATAAATCGATTCTAATTATTTAACAAAATGAGGACACTTCGAAGGACACGGATAAAAAAACAAGTTTAGATTTAGACAGATCTTAAAAAAAAAAAAGGTTAAATCACACATTCAGATAAGCCGTATACAAAATTATATTAGAACCACGAAACTGAGAAAGCTGGATGTTTGCAGATCACAGCTGCTTACATGACGCAGTAACATCGAAGGCCGCCATTTTAGTTGGTTTTAGTTGCTCGTCATTGCTCGTTACTAAGCGTATGACGCCATATTATTCCGAGAAAACGTAATGACAAATACTGGATTATTTCTACGATTTTTTGCTCATTTCCTACATGCTTCTCACTTTGATGCGGATACAAAACGACTTTTCGATTCAATTTCGGAATGTACCGATTCAATAAAAAACGCCAATCAAAATAATCCCACAATCTAGTCCGCCTAGCAACAGGGCCAACAGGCTTGAAACAATCAATAATGTGCGCATGTGAAATACACATTTGGAAATGACTCATACGAATCTATGACGCGTTTCTTGTTAAACGTAGCGTGTCGACGGCTATCCGACAAATTCCATGATTATCATTATTACTATCCATTATTACTATGCCTCGTATTATCATTATTACTATCCATTATTACTGTGCCTCGTTTGCACGAATAAGTCCATTTTCCGGCCAAGGGCAAAAATTCCAAAACCAAGAATTAGTATATCGGCGAGTATAATGAACATACCTTCTGTTTGAAAGCTTCTAGCTATGTGTTCTCACGCAAGACGATTTGGCAACTGTCGTAGATTAAACGCTCTTCTCTGCTCCAATTCACAGTGACTATTGAAAGCGCCAGCGTCACGAGCCTTGCTTTTATACCACGAAATCACGTACGACTGCGAATAATGCATACTCGTATCCGATTGGCCGACCGCCGATTGGCTCGCTAGTTGCGCACGTCATTAATCGGTATGACGTATGATATGCGGACTGACGCAGACCTCGCGTACTGACTTGGCAACAATGGCGACAAAGAACACTCTAGAGTTTTCTGCGTGGTTCTCCGTAATTCTAGTGTTATATATTATGTACAGAGCGTTGCAAAATGAATCACCTCATTTTAAACTATTATATATTTTTGATAGGCTATGAAAGAGTAATATGAAGTATATTTTAAACGAATATATTCAGAGAGAATAACCTAAAATTAATTAATTTTACGCCAGAAATAACAATTCAATTATTAATAAATAATTCAATAATTGTGGCGAATTTCGTCGACGATCCGGAAATCGAGCATTTCAACTGCGTACATAATTTAAAGATCAATTTGTCGATTTTTTAAAATTTCATATATCAAGTACATACGTGATCGAAAAGTGCGAACAAATTGTTTCGTGAATATTGAACGTGTAATGTTCAACAGAAAATTTGAGAGAGCATTTGAAAGCGCATTTAAGGCGATTATTTATCAATATTTTTGGTAATTAAAAAAAATCAAGTTTTAATTGCTGTTTAGAATTTGCGTTTTCATTTCAATTTTAATGGATTAATAATGAAAGTGAGAGAGAGAGAGAGAGAGAGAGAGAGAGAGGCGATTAATTTTACAGCACCTTGTACATACATCTGTCCCCATTTATCAGAAACCGAAACAGTTATAATTTCCTGTTTGAGCTCAGCTTTCGAAAACGATTCTCACATTTATCTATCACGTTTATTTATATATTATAAATAAGACGTTGATGACGCAAAATGATGCATTCTCTAAATATAAGTTGATTATAAAAAAATGTCCTTGTCAAAAGATATTTGTGACTAAACACGATGAATTACTCCTTTAATATAATATTCAGGAACGAAACGGTTTCGATGGATACCGGGATGCTCGCTGAACATTCATTGTTCGAGTATTGTTTCTCTAAGAGAGATTTCTATTTTCGCTTTTCGTTGTATAAATCGACCTCGCAAAATTTAATTCGCAGAATTGCCGAGTCATAAACATAACGTCGCAATTTCAATGACTCGCAGACTGATGCAATACTAACCGTGCACGAAAATAAGGTAGAAACAAAGTAGATAACACGTTATGCATATCGATCATTAAGATTATTCTCAGAAAACGTTCGTTCTTGTTTTCGAAGTAAAAAAACATGCTCTTCAAAGAATGTTCTTCTCTTGTAAAAATCAACCAGTTTGACGCAAGAATCTTATAAAACTGGAACATAAAAAAATACATATACTTAAAGATACTTTAGAAGGTCAATGTGTATCTCGAAACGAGGTGAAAATTATAGAAATAACTCACTAAGTATCGACTAATGAAATTATAAATATTCTAGTGAAATTGCTTGTTTTTGTAATTCTTATTTTATTTCAGATACACAATCGACTTGCGGGTTCGAAAAACAATAACTAAAAAATAAACTGCAGGTGCACACTATTGGCTTTCGCCTTCAAATTCGAATTACTTCGTACGTATTGAATTTTTTCGTAAATAAAACATTGAAGTTGGAAAAGGAAAGGAACAGTAATATCAAGGAAATTGTTAATTCTTTCAGTCAGAAATATCAACGAGTTCACAGTTGCGTCGTACACATGTTCGTTTTATTCAATGATCATTCAAAAATAGAACAGAAAGTCTACACAAGTCAGAATAAATTCACTTAAATGAGGAGGTAATGTCTAAAAATTGAAACGTCAAAGTTTTAACTCGACTGGGTCGCTTGAAATTCTGTAAATGAAACAATTTATAATATTATGTATTAAAAAAATGTTAACACGTGCACTTTCTCCGCATCGGATAATCATCAAGCATCCAAATCATCGAGTTATAAATATATTGGCGCTATTTTCTGCGTGAGTCACGTACGTGACAATAGCATATATCGTAAATAGTTGTCACTTTGTGCAGAAGTGTGAGAGAGAGAAAGGATATAATATTTTCTACACGTACCGACTACACACACAACATACACACAAAATCTCAATACAATCTATTGCCTACTCTTGAACTTCAAACTTATAAACGTTCGTCGTCGTCTTACCACACGTTCATTTAAATTCTTGTGTATTTTCTATAACCGATAAATGGTTAATCAGCCTAGCTGATTTAAATTCAGTGAACGCGTCCGTCAGTTTCGTCGAGACAAATCTAATATCAGAATTAACAGAATTGTATCAGTCTGAAAAAATTAGCGATCAACTCGAGATTTCCTTAATATAGCGCTACCTTCATTTTGTGACACGCCTATTACAGATTAAATACATCGTAGGAAATAAATCATTGCCATAAAGTAAACAGCTCATAATAGAGACGTAGAGACAAAGAGCGCCCGCTATTACAGCTTAATAAACGCGTCTTATATCTTTATTATAATAATCCTATCATTCCTCAGATTGCGCGTACTCTAAAAATCATGACAAGCATCAGCCTAGTTTCAAATTGTCCTTATCCGAAGACATCTCTCCTCCTAAACAAGCAACTGACACGGCGGGAAAAGAAACTGCTTCCTTATACTAGATAAGTTAATAGATAATTCGTATTGCAAATACGAATCTTTTGGTAGATCTTCTACTTGGAATCTGTTTCCATTTTGATCTCTTCCGCCTTTTTATCTTTTTTCGAAGCCTCGCTATCTGTACCCTCTCCGTTGCTGTTATCGCGTCTTCGTTTGCGAGCGAATCGTCCCTTGAATTTCGGCGGCGGCAATTGCTCCATACCTAGGACTTTGTGAATCTGGCGGAATGCCACTAATCGCAAAGCGTGCTGCGCCGACGAAGTAATATCTTCTCTCTGTTGGGACGTCATGCTTCCTATTGCATCAACTGGCTCTTTCTCGCACGGATCGGATAATCCTAAAACGAAGAGATTATAATCGACATTGATTTCCGCACGTTATCTTTCGATCAACAGTACAATTACAATTTTTATCAGATTGCCATATCATCTGCGCATATCGCGGAAGACATGATTATGATACAGGAGAACAAAATACTTGTACTCGAGTTCGAAAACCAGCTCCACAATACGCTCAGTCTCGTCATCTTTTTCATCATTTGAAGATAGGAAATTAAAATATCGAAACATGGTATGACAAAATGAATTTTAGAAATTACCTGGACTACCCGGTAACAATATTCCTCCAGCTACGCATTCCAGAAGTCTTCTCAAGGCTTCACCGGGACTAAGGGGACCTCCCGCGGTGCTAATCACTTTCTCAGTCAATAATTCCAATGCCTGTATACATTGAAAATCGAATGATCGAGAATTCAAAAATCGTGAGAACATGCGAGTAATTAATGGAAGATAATACGTCGCGTATACTAACCCAAGGATTTAACGGACCCCATGTTGGCACACGATTACACAGGTCGCGCATAATACGGATAACCATAACACAGCTCTGCAGCGAGGTAGCTCTAGCCTGTTGAACAGGATTAACATTTTACAAACTACGATTTAATATACGTAATAGATGCACTGGCTCTTCTGGAGATAAGACAGCCTAAACTATCCTTCGATTGCTTTGTGTGGGCTTTAGCTATCCTCCCAGCCTCGTGCCTAGTGCCCCTAATAGTATTAGCCCATATCAATATTACCGGGTGTTTATCGATTACTCTTTCCTAGACGTTAATACCTGTCGCAATAATTAAAAAAAAAGCCATAATTCATGTGTTTCAAGGAAAACTGTGCACATCTTAGAATAACTTTAGAACTCGACTCTAATCTACAGAAACACCCGGTACACTTATGACGCGCTACTGTGTGTTTGTGCTTGTCTGTCTCTTTTAATCTCCAAAGCTGTGCAATTAACGCACATGAAATTGTTACAATACAAAAATGGAACGAAATACATAATCTCACAAAAGCTGTACTGATGCTATATGTCGATTTGCTTTCAAGTTAAGACAGACCTAGAACAGACGCAGCCTAGGCTACAACGCATTAAGGACGATCCAGAATAATGAATTACGCTTGATCGTAAAGCAATCGAGGTCTGCGTTAGTAAAGAAAATAAAGAAAATCACATTCGTTCTAAGGACATAAATGAATTATACTCGAATTGCGACGTCTCGCAGTACAGTTCCTATTATTCTGGATGTTGAAGATTTAAAGCAAAGCAGATGTAAATGCATCTAGCAGCATTTTCGCGTGACTGTCGAGATACAAATTTACATGTTGCTTACTTGCAAGATTTCTTGCCTGATAATATATCTGATCGCATGTTCGATGTGTGATTAGCTTTCTCTTCCATGTACGGACGATGCCACTGTTATCCGTTATTTCGGAACTATTTTTATTTCGGACCGTTCTAAATTATGGTATGGTCATAAACGGTGGCAATAAACGTGATCCGAAACATAAATGTAAAATCTAAAACTCCAAAGAGGGTACAGTGGACAAAGCCGACGTGGTGTGTGTTTAAAAATTCAGCGGATATAGATACGACGAACATCGAACGTGATCAAATAAGCAATTCAGACAGAATCATGTCAACGACAGGTCGGTTAATGATAAAAAATAAAACCGTCACAAGGCTGGAAGTTTCTAAGACTGCTTTTTCTCTTTTTCTTTCTTTGTTGTTTTGATTAAAATTGTTTTAAGAGAGAGAGAGAGAGAAAGGACAATTTGCACGCGTTTCACGTTTTGTCAGGAGAAAATAAAAGAAAATGCTTCGTTATATAGTGCCAAACAAGAAATGTGGCACCAACAATTCGAATTCTTGAACTGAGAGTTAATGGATTCAAACCTGAAACCACTTCGCGTGCCTGAGTGCAGCTAAAGCTTCCAAACACTTAGCCTTGGGAAGTACATCTGGTGGGTCTGGTTTCGTCACGCTGGAGGCTGCGGGCGTTGTTTGCAGTTGAGCAGCTTCCTGCTGCTGCTGTCCACCATTATCTGAGATTTCAACAAAGAAAGCACAACACGCTTAGACAACACTTAGAGTGTTTGATCATGCCCAGAGATTTTAGGTATTCCCTCTTTCTATTAATATTCGTTTCAACTTAAGCACCTTTATATTGTGGGCTATACCGTAATGATGCCAACGTGAAAAAAGAAATATAAGCCTGATCGAATGTAGTACGTTTGCAATGCACCGAGTTCACCCCCGTTAAAACGTTCTTTCTCGGATGGTTCTTCTGCCGCTTAAGAACATCCGACGATTCCTATCAGCATCGGTAGTGTCACCTCTATCCGCTTAAAAGGTAGGTAGCACCGATGCCAATAGAACGGTCGATTAAGATTCAGAGGTAATGTAATGCACATCGCAGAATGTGCGTACAGCATTCGATAACAGTCAGAGGGATATTTTGTCTTTTTTTATGCATGATCAAAAAGTCCATAGTTTTAAGATTGCCTCAGCGTTGTTTCCTCCTATCGCAAGCGTGTCCACGTTCAATGAAATCTCTCGTTAGTATCGTTCGTCGATGGAGATTCTATAGTTCGAATATTCATTCTCGACAAAATATACAAATCGCTATTGTAAATGATATAACGCGCAACAAGAAGCCGGCGTCTAATCGTATCATATTTACGCTCTTTTTCTGCGAAATTTATCTCAATATCATTCGAGTATTTGTTTTGTAATATACTCTTAATAATTGAAAATGAATTCTACAAAGAGGACTCTGTCGTGGACACACTAAGACACGCAGCTATATCGAAAAGGAAATGAACTTTTATGTTAGAGCGTATGTACACTGGCAACCGTCGAATCGTCCTTGGCTGCCTCGCATCGTCCTGGTGCTTAAAAAAACTTACAGAAAATCTTCTGGGCCATGAAAAGAACAAACTAAATGTACAAATCGCAGAGTAGATCAAGAAAACGACATGAAAATAAAAGAGGTGCATGATTTCATAAAAAACCCCGCTTCGCCTTCATAGTTATCCTTTTCTTGGCCACTATAAAAATACGAAACAATGAAATCACCTGCTGCGGCAGACTTGGGTGTCTCGCGCATCAGAGGGCTGGTGAGTGTCACGCTGACGGTAACCGTACCCCCAGAGACAGTCAAAGCCGCAGATTCTGGATGCTTTCCAACATTGTAGGTTTCTTCTGGAGCTACATTCTTTAATTCACCCGGTAAAATCTCAGCAACCTTATTGAGCAATGTTCTATAAAAATGAATAATCTTGTAAATTACAATGTATACGCGTGATTACTGTATGCAAGGAAATCATCTGAGATACCTGGTAGGTTTCTCTGCACATAGTACAACAAGACAAACGTGATTGTCTCCAGATAATAGTAGCCCTTTGGCCAAATTTCCGACGCGCATAACGCCACGAAGTATCCTGGAATCTTCTTTTTCCTTTTGAAATGAGAATAGATTCCCATCGCTTCCATCTTCCTTTTGTGGTGTAATTGCCTTCTTCTTGTCAGTTTCTTCTTTCTTCAATGCATCAGCGTTTGTTTGCGGAGTACCAGCCTGTACAGTAGCTGCAGTAGCATTGGAATTGGCAGGAGTATTCTTTTTACCTGTAAAACACAATCGTGTTCGTCAGTGTAATCCATAGTTTTAAAGTTTGCACAAAAAGAATGCTTAAAAGTACTTACCAGCCTCAGCTAAAGCATCCGACACAAACTTCAATGCCTTTTCGGTGTGAGAAACTATTTTTTGAACTGCCAATAATTCTTGTTCTTTAGGATAAATAGTTGTATGATGCGCCAATACATGTTTGTCGTCGGATGAATCCGGTCGTCTTTGAGGACCTGGGAATAACATCATGGGTGGTGGTCCTTGGAATGGACGCGGCATCGGCGGGGCACCTGATCCACGTCCATATCGTCGATACCATTCAAAATATTCGCATTCTTCCTCGTAGCGGCGCCTCTCTTCCCAATATATCATTTCCTCGTCCATTATGGGTCCCATAGGTCCCAATTGATTGATCTCTTCTCTGCGACGTAAATACTCGTCGCGCATTTGTTGCCTACGTAGTTTTTCTTCCAGCATCTTACGCTGTTTAAGGCTCGGTTTCATGTCAACAATCAAATCGGGATTGACCTTTTTCTTGTAAGCAAATCTGTGACGGCGACCTTTCATATGCATGTCTTTGGCATTGGGATCGTTGAATCGACACTCGCATAGTTTACAATTGAAACTTATGATCTTTCCATCCTCAGATTTATTCTCCTCGATATATTCTTGGCCAACCGGTTGAATATCCTTCTCATCGCCCGTAGCCTCTTCCACGGCTTCTTCGACAGCTGATTCTTCCTGCTTAACCTCTGCAGTTTGATTTTGATTCACCGTGCCCAAGTTTCCAGCTGAAACATTTGTACAAATGCAATTGAGATTATATAGATGCTTTGTAAGTCCTATAAATATTAATAGAAAAATATCACTAGATTTTAATAATTTCTCATAACATGAAAAAATGTAGGAATTTACTTACAAGCGACAAAATTGATTTTAGGTGTTGCTGTCACTGTCGACTTCTTAGCAGCCGCAGCTTTCGCAGCTGGTTTTGGATTTAAAACTGTAGGATCCGCACTTGGTATAGGTTTTCCAAGTTTAGTGTGTAACTTGACGACCTTCTGATGCTTGGCACCTCTGATGTGAGCGGCGTAGGCATCGTTTCCAGTACAAGTTACATCACACAGCTCACATCGAAGACTGTTGCCTGCTCCACGCGCTGGGGGCTGTTGTGGCACCTTCAAGGAAGCCTCCTTCTTCTTGTGCTTCTGACCCTCCAGATGTTCACGATATGTCTGTGGCCCGGCGCAGCTGATCTTACAGACATCGCAATAGTGAAGTTGCTGAGGCTTAGGAGGCTGCTTGGGCCGCATTGCCTTCATCCCTCCCCCGCCAGCTCCGAATCCCTTCCGTCCGTAGCCCTGCCAACCTCCAGTCTTCTGGTTAGTGGAATTGCTGTTTGCACTCTGTTGGGCTACATACATAGTCGCAGCGCTATATAGCGCTGCGTCGTAGCCGGAATACGTTGTACTCGCCGTTTCTAAGGGAAATGAAATTGAAACCTCAAACTTTGGAGGGGCCCAAACCATTCGTATTTTCGCGCGGCACAAAACTTTTACTATTACTCATTTCAAGATGCATCAAAAGACGAACTACGAAGACTCCACGAAGACGAACACCGATGGGAAACTGATGTACTCGAAAATGTGCTCCATTCTTCGGAGTAGATAAAATGAAATTTCTAAACTTCTGCTAACTCCTCAAATTGTTATTATGATCGAGAATGCTAGCAGAGCTTTGAAAATTTTTTTTGGCATTTTTCATATGTATGTGAGAGGATCAATTTCATGTTATTAGTTTCTACGTCACAGTTAGTGGTCAAGAGAGGACCGAAAATATTTAAACATAAATGTATAAGAAAAAGTCAACACACTTACTATTTGTTGCAGTGGATGGAGTAGCGGCAGGCGTAGCTGGAGCTGTGTATCCTGAGGAATAAGTAGCGCTCTGTGTAGGATTTGATTGCTGATAAGCCGTACCAGATGCTTGATAGGTCTTAGCTTGTCCAGTAGTAGTGGCTTGTCTAGCAGTGCCAGTATAAGCACTGGTTGTGCTGTAAGCAGGCTTTGCAGCCTGATAATGTGTTTCAGTAGTAGTGTAAGTTGCTGCAGCTGCTGCTGGTTGTTGGTAATACGCGGTTTTTGTCGCGTCGTATGTAGCTGCTGGAGCAGCTCGTCCGTAACCGTAGTCGTAAGTTTGAGCTACAGTACCAGGATTGGCAGCTGCAAGGAACATGTATTGCAAGACATTATCGTACTTGAAAATAATTACATTATTGATAATATACAAGAAATAAAAAATGCTATTTAAAGCTAATATTACGTTTATTGTACAACAAATGTAACACAGGTATAATAAATAGAAATATTTCCTGTCCTTCTTCAGGCTACGTTCCAATATACACTACAATATTCGAAATCTACAATTCAATGTTATGTATATTATATTTTTTCAGTACTGGTAGTAGTATATATTGGAATACAATATCTGCTCGCGTTATCCTATTTTTTGCATTCAGCATCTTTGCTTTCTTTCTTTTCAACACTCAAATATATTTCATTTTAATTGCAAAAATTTCAAGCAACGTGAATAGAGCTATGGCCGCAGTCAATCAGCCAATTGTTGAAAGAAGCACATCTATTAACAATGTATTTAATTCACTGACTTGACCCAATTCTGAGTCAATGGTCTTTCTTTTTACAAAGAGTTAAACTATTCGAGAAATGTAAAAAGAATAGACCATTGATTCAGAGTCGGATCGAATACATTATAAGTCTCAGTAGATTTCCAGTTTACTATGATTGTGCTCCGTTTAACACTCACAATGCTCATGGAATCATTTCATTCTTGTTATCTAATGTTGAATGGAATACAGCCTATGGTAGATTACAGTACCACAAGAAACACATAGAAACTTATATAGAAGAAACTGGGTGCAAGTATAGCTCCACTTGCTACACCTGAACCCGATCAGCACTTTTTGCCATAATATTCATAGTTACTTGTTCAAATCTTTAAAAAAAAGTTTATATTCAACGAGAGATGGAATTTCGTACAAAGTACGTTTACGATAAGTACACACTTTTAAATTTCAAATTTCTTTCATAAAGGGATCGATCGCCGAACGTGACCATGCCGAATTCGCACGTAGAACCTACCTGCGTAAGTTGTCCCGGTTGCAGCTGCAGCAGCAGCTGCTTGGTACGTCTCGTAACCGGTCGCAGCAGCGGCAGCAGGTCGTTGAGTGTACGTGGCGGCGGTAGCTGCCGGGGTTACCGCGTATCCTGCTTGCCCAGTCTGATATGCGGCGGCGCTGGTCGCCCTATTCGTGAAGCAACGTTAAAAAGTAAAATTATCACAGCCAGACTTGTGGAGGTTCATCGAGCGTTCGCGCGAGGAAATGCGACACGCAAGGGCAACGCGGACGGTGACTAGTACCATAGGAAAATCTATCGGAAGCCCCTCGGGGGAGACGCTCGAATCGGACGCTAATTTCTCGCGGCGAGAATAATGGCCGCCAAGCCGGCCGTACCTTTCAGACGCGTGCCGTCGGAAACGCGAACGTCTTTTCACTATCGCAAGCACGCGCTCGAGGCCACGAATCCTCGCTCGACTTAACACTAGCTACTTAGTGATAATGATAATGCAGACGATTTCGTACCCATATTGCGTCCCACCGTGAGTAAAGCCGAAATAATTGTTCTGAGCCATCCTTCCTCGCGAAGAGAATCTCGGAAAGAAGGACAATGGAGGAAGTCGTAGGGCGTGCCACGAGCGTACTCGAAAGATAGAACGGCGGCGGTACTGGCGCGTGCGCCGATTGGTTGGCGAGCCGCGAGCGGCGCGCCCTCAGCGGCCACTTCCGCAAGAGAACCGGCAGCGCGCGGCGGAAGAACTGTACTTCCGCGCGAATTACGACAATACGACACACGGCGCGCCCGCGCGTTCTACACCTGGCGTCGCCGCGCTACCTGCCGTCTGCCCGGCCTGCTCCCGTCGCGTCGGCGTGCGGGCGAGGAGCCGCCTGCCGCCGGAGCAGAGATCTACGTCGCACGAGGTAGAGGTATCGAAGATAGATGAAAGAGAGGAAAAACGGCAGCGCGATGTGGCCCGCCCCTACGAGGAGTAACGATCGGCCCGAACCGATATGCGATCTTAATCGAATCTCACCAAACTTACTGCGTGTCTTTCTCGGCTATTCTCCGGGATGCCGGGGGTAGTGGAGCGTGGGTAGCGTGGAGAACAGAACTTGCTCCGATAATAATTTCGCGGCTGGTCGCGTATCGGGATCGTCACGCGACGTGGCGCATCGAACATACGTACGGCGTGCGCGGGGATAGGGCTTCGAGCTTGCCGCTGGCAGAAACGTGCGTTCGTTCGTGCGTATGTGCGTGCGTCGCCGTGCGATACGAGATACACGCGCAACGGCCGCGCTCGCGCTCGTTTGTTCGCCGTGCCGTATGCGTGTCCGGAGGCGTAGGGATCTAGCGCCGAAGATGTTCCTAGTGCTTCTACTTTTATCCCCCGGCGCCCTCTGCCAGTCGTCCCTTCGCAACGTCACTGACTTCCGGAGTATCGACGTTGTCGCGTTTTCAACACCACTTTCTACCGATTAATTTCAATCTCGTGGATTTAACTTACTTTTCATCTTTTTCTAGTTCTAAGAATTAATCTACATTAGGCCTGTTCTTTTTGGCTGAACTTTTGCACCAGTTCATCTTTCTTCCTTTTCTCTCTAGGAGGTAAAAAGAGGAAGAAAGATGAACTGGTGCAAAAGTTCAGCCAAAAAGAACAGGCCTAATGACAATAGAAATGGACACAAGCCGTGATCACAATAAGAATTGAGATTGGATTGAAATTTTCACCAATCACAAAAAAGGAAACTAATATCGAGTTTAGTGCACTTTGATTTAATTAGTTAAATTCCAATCCAATCTCAATTTAAAGTCATGCATGTTTGTCGCGTCGCATGCTCCAACATGTTCCAATATGCTTCTACTATAGCTCTTAAGCTGGAAACACAATGGGCACAGGTTATTAGGCATAGGCAACAGGAATAACGAGCCGTCCAATCAGAGCTCTGGGATATCATATCGAACTTATACCCCAGAGCTCTGATTGGACGGCTCGTTATTTCTTGTTGTCTGTGCCTATTACCTGTGTCTATTGTGTTTAAGTCCGGATCTACAATAGGTGTTTTAAGACTTAAGCCGTAAGAAACTGACCAATTATAGTCGATTCCGAGGGGAATAATCGACTGTGATTCGCCCATTTCTTATGGCTTAAGGCTTAAAACTCTATTGTAGATCCGGGATAAGGCTTTACTTACTCGAACGTGCTTGATAGAGTAGGAGTTATGATAGGAGCATGTTAAGGAGCTTACAGACCAGAGCGGCGCAGCGGTGAGCGACGAGCGGTAGCCCAATGAGAGCCACGCTTTTGCGTGACATCATTAGTGAAGCATGGCTTTTATTGGGCTACCGCTCGCCGCTCACCGCTACGCCGCTCTGGTCTGTAGGCTCCTTTAGAGTTTGCGACTCGAACAAACCTAAAGCCGAAATCAGATTATGCATTGAAGATTGAGATTGAAGATTGAAAGATTAAAATTTGATTCAATCAAAACAATAGAAGCTAAAATCCCTTTGTCCTCATTGGTCAAATTTTAATCTTCACTTTTCAATCTCAATCTTCAATGCGTCTGAGGCCGGACAGACTATGCATTGAAGATTGAGATTGAAGATTGAAAAATTCAAATTTGACCAATCGAAATGAAAGGAGCTAAAATTTCTTTGTCCTAATTGGTCAAATTTCAATCTTCAATCTTCAACCTCAATCTTCAATGCGTAGTCTGATTCCGGCCTGAAGATGTGCCTTTTTCGTCGCAGTAACTACACTAAAATTTTCTATCTCACTTCTACTAAATATACATGTGCTTCAAATATATATCTATTCCATTTTAAGTGCAGTAAGTGTACCCTGTGTTCAGCCACAAAGAACAAATCTATTCTACGATATCATGTAATAATAATACGTTGATATAAACATGTAACTGTAGTCAATTGTGTAGTCTCAGTAATCTCGTAGCTTCGATCACGTACGCAATTCATCCGTATACTGTGCGCGAGATTAAGAATTGAGACTACCGTATATTATACATGTATTTTCAGAAGATCTGGCGAAACGCCAATTAGACACGGTGGCGTTTAATTCTGTCGCGGCCAGCTGGAAATTATAACACGGATTTTTCCACTCACTACTTTCGTATTTCACCGGGAGATCAATATGTGTCTAGCATCCTTTTTCTTATTACTCAATTGTTTGTCATTCTCGATATCGAAGAATATCGTGCTAATTATTACGGATGATCAAGATTCTGTTCTAGGTGGCATGGTAGCGTCTTTAACTTTGTTTTATTCAAACTAGTTAAAAAAATAAAGATTAATAAAATTAATAAAAATTTATTCTAATATATTATATGTACTATATATATATTAAATTGATAAAGTTAATTTTAAAATGTATCGGCAAAGGATTTTGAACTAATCACAGTAAAAGTGGCTTTGGTCAAATTAACTTTACAGATTATGAGATACTCAAAAATTTTCTTAGACAAAATCATCAAAAATTATTCTATGCTCTGATTAGAACCGCAACTTCCTAAATACCCAGCAAACGAGAATGGATTTTGAAATGGATTCAGATTTTCAGAAATATAGATTCACGAATATATATTAAAATGAATGCTTTTCAATCCTGAATGCATTTTTATTCATTTATACGAATTGCATGGAGCATATCTCTATACTTTTCAATCTAAAAATAATATCAGTTCTTTCTGTGCACTGTGAATACTGTTCAATTCAAAATTTTGAATAGGAAATGCAGATTTTCAATTCAATTGCATCCAATTGAATCTAATTAAATCCAATTGAATCCAATTATATATATATAAATCCAAAAAAGTATTGGTTATTTAAAATACGCATTCGGATAAAAAAAAAATTTTAATCCATTTTAATCCAGTCTCGTTTACTGGGTAACGCACATAGCCTGAAAAGTGTTAACAAAGCATTAAAGAAGTGCATATAAGCACTTTTTTTAACACTTATGCTACAGCAGATCAATCCATTTTTTAGTTTTATGTAAAAAAACTTTGCTTATATCTCATAAATTTACAAAATATCACAATCAATTTGACCGAAATCATTTTTATCATATGATTAATGCAAGATCTTTTACAGAGGAGAAGTAAAAAAATAATAAAATAAGATTTCAATTACTTTAATTAGAAAACAATTATAGTCGTTTAAATTATACTTTGGAAGTGTGTACTCACCCTGATATAATTTATAATTTTAGACGCCAATGACAAATACTCTAAATCTTATAGGAAATCGAGGTGCCACGTTTACAAATTGCGTAAGTATAAAGAATGCCGAAATTATATTATCATTTCTATTCGGTTTGGTGTGTAAAGAAAGAATCGTCGTTTAGTTTGTAGCCACACCAGTTTGTTGTCCCAATCGGGCATCCATTTTAACAGGGCGATATCAACATACTCATCTAACGGTAAACAATTCTGTTGCCGGTGGTTGTAATAGCGCGCAATGGCGACGATTACAAGAGCCGACAACGTTCGGCTCTCTTTTGCAAAATATCATCGGATACAAAACGTTTTACGCAGGGAAATATTTGAATCAGGTAGATTCCCTCTTTAATGATTCTTCGATTAAAGAAAATTTCGTTTTACGATGCACACGAATGATTATAAGAAAAAATAATTTTATTTAAATTTTATAAGATTTTTTAAATTCGAAATTTGAGGTCTAAAATAATCGAAGTAAAAATTGGATTTTGAAATTTTTTAAATGGAATTTTAAAATCTTTTTACTTTTTTCTATAATTATTATTTGTGATAATTAAAATAA
Source organism: Mycetomoellerius zeteki (assembly GCF_001594055.1). NCBI lineage: Eukaryota > Metazoa > Arthropoda > Insecta > Hymenoptera > Formicidae > Mycetomoellerius > Mycetomoellerius zeteki. The sequence goes on from NW_017257296.1 coordinate 537,228, forward strand.
ATTAATGCACATACGATAGTATGGAAAGAAGAAAACAGGCGGTGCGGCTCATGTACCATTGGGATGGGACTGGTGGGCCGGTCTTATAGGAAACTCAAAGTATTACAATTATTCGTTATCCATAAACGGTACTGAAAGAAAGTACGGTCATAGCTCGAACGATTACCTTACCGACGTGATCGTGAGTATACAAAAACTTCCAACATACAACTGTAAAAAAATCTTGTCTTATTCAAATGTAGCGAATAAAATTGCATTTGCAATTTTTCCATCTCTTTGAACAGACTATAAAAAATTACTCATTTTTACGAAAGTTTAAAACTATACCTGTGAATCAAACATCATTTTTACTCTTTATCATATATGAGAATTTGAAAGCTTTTCATTTGTTATTGTAATTATTTGAACTCTATAGACTTTGTTCATTAATAGAACAAATAAAAAATCAATTATATATATTATATTAAATATATATACATATATATATTTCAGAATAATCTGGCTGTAGATTTTATCAAAGAATACTCCGGTGATCAACCTTTTCTTATGGTGTTGGCACCTCCAGCCCCTCACGAGCCATTTATACCTGCAGTCAGACACAAGGATAAATACATCGGCATAAAAGCAAAGAGAACACCAAATTTTAATGTACCCGTGAATCAGGTGACAACATTTATCCAACGTAATAATTATTTTTTTCAAAATAACTCGGATTCTTAAAGATCATTTTAGATAATATATATAATTTATGCTAAAAATCAAGATATTCTATTTATAATTTTATATGCCATGTAATATAGAAAGCAATTAAAGAATCAGAACTTTTAGAGAACATACACATATATACGTATATAAAATAAATAAAATGTCACACTAAATGTCGATCGCATCAAAATACATGATATATAAAATTATAAACAAAATTCTATCCTCGGATGTAAAATCCAAATGTAGATTCTTAGGTGGGTTTTATTTTTGAAAATAGGATAAACATTGGCTAGTTAGAAAAGGTCCAACCCCTTTGCCAGACAATATATTACCAAAATTGGACGACATATACAGATCGAGATGGGAAACCTTATTAGCGGTAGACGAACTCGTTAAGAACATACACGATTTATTAGAAGAGCGAAATCTTTTAGACGACACTTACTTTATTTACACCTCCGACAATGGATATCACGTTGGTAAGTGATTTAATGGCCGGTATACAATCCGTTATTATTTCATTGATTTGAGACAACTTACGACTTTACTTAAGACGGTCTTAAACATAAGAATCAGGCGACAGTTATTAACCTACTTAGGCACTGAACGTTAGGAAACAAAGAACTGTTAAGACTAAGGGCGGAATCCATAGATGGTGCTCAAGATTCGAAATGATCTTAAGCTAGTGAACCAATCAGAGAGCCGTATTAGCATCTTAAGATATTGCTTGAGAAGACCGGACTATGGATTCCGGCCTAAGATACACAAAAAACATACATTAAGACATAAGGAGTAAACAAATCAATCTTTTTTTACTGCTTGTTATGTTATTGTCTTATGGTCTGTAGATCTGTACTATGATTGGCCGAATCCCTTACTGTTTATGTCTATATTTTAATAAATGATGTGCATATTCAATCATTGCAATGATCACGCTTTATCATTTATATGACGAGATGGTTTCGTGCTTTTGTCGTACTTCCAGTAGATAGAGCCATCTTAAATTTTGGAAGCTCTACTAATTTTAGAAGCTCGATATATAATACATTATATATATTTTTAAATTTTTAAATATATTTTTAAAATTACGCTCTTGTACTAATAAATAATTCTATATATATTCTATATATAGAATAATATATATATATAATATTTTCATAACATAATTATTCTATATTTATTATATATTTTCTATACATTATTATTCTAACACAAAGTGCATTTTTTAATAGGCCAGTTCAGCATGCCAATAGATAAGCGTCAACCTTATGAAACGGATATACGTGTCCCGTTACTGATATCCGGTCCCGGAATCGAGCTGTCTACGGTTTCTGCGCCAGTCAGCAGCGTAGATATCTTCGCCACGATTTTAAACATAGCTGGCGTGAAATATCCATCGGACGGCACGACATTATTTAATTCAAATCGTAACTTACCTCAAGATCGCACCGTTTTGATAGAATATAGAGGAGAGAGGTCCAACGAGCCATCGCCTGGTTGTCCAAGCGACGATTTGAATATCACGGCAAGTCTCATGTATTAAAATTTTTATTTTTCAAAATTTATGTTTTTTTGAATTACTACGTTAATTACTTTTTAGTTATGCGTGGAAGAGTTAGCGTGCAAATGTCAAGATGCTGTGAACAACACATTCAGTTGCATTCGCCGCGTTTCGCCGAATTTCAACAACATCTTCTGCATCTTCGAAGACGATCAGGTACCATTCGCGTCTTTTAACACTCGAAAGAGTTTTGTGTACTACAAATCTTTGATATCTTCTTCAGAGATTCATTGAAGCTTACGATATGAATATCGACGAATACCAAATGGTGAACATCGGATATACTATGAAAAAAGAATTGAGATACAGATTCAGAAAACGTCTTAAGAGAATGGTGGTATGTCAGGCCGAACAATGCGTTCTCACAGGACTGGGAAATAAATCTGAGTAGCATACATTTATTAATTTCTATCCTTAATATTAGATGTTCTTATACATGTGTTACATCAAGTGTAATAAAATACGTGAAACTACATATCATATTATATTAAAAGAATAACGCTTTAAGATATAATCATATGAATTTATTTCTGTTTTTAATTAAATTGTTTTCTCTTGCATATACATTACGTTTTTTTATAGTATCAAGAAGTTTTGAATTTTGAAATTGCAACTTATTTTAATTTGAATTATTTCTTACAAAAAATTGAATTAGTTCTTGCAAAATTAAAACGAATTTAATTCTTACCTTTTTTATGAAAAATAATTCTAATAATTTTTGTTCTAATAGCAATGATAATCTTTCGAATGTAATTTAACTCTCATCTAAGTTCTTATCTAATTGTTTTTGAAAAAAAGATAAATTTACATAAATACAAATATTATTTAAACTATTTAAAGTATTATTCGAAATAAAATAATATAATTGAAATATATATATGTTTACATGTGTAATGTATATATATATATATATGTGTGTGTATATGATTGTATTATAATTATATATTATATCATATAATATTATATACGCATAATTTATTATAATTTGAAAACTGCAGTCTAAGCGACCAATATTAGTGCAACTTTTTCAGTTTATTTTTAGCTCTAAATTCACCCCTTGAGGTATTGACGTATAATTAAGAATCACCCTATATACTGTCTATTCTAGGTCGGAAGTAAGAGCACCGAAAGTTGTCTTATTTCGAATTATTGCATTTATGGAAATCGCCGTCGGAGAATACGCCGCGAATCTGGATATAAGAATAACTCGCCTTGCGCTCGGGAGGGAGGGGCGCACCCCCCGCGACGGAACTGTTTTCTAAGCAAATATTTTTATTAAAGCCCCGCGGAGAGAGTCTCGAATATCTGAATAGCAATGGCGATATTCGCGGAGGAAAAAGGAGCAGGGATGGGAGGAGGAGGTGGTGGAAAAAAGCCGAGCGTCGAAGACAGAACGCGAGACTATATCGGACGTGTACATATTTATATTGCTAAAACGTTTCTGGTTCCTCCAGAGGATTTGCAGCGATGCACGCGAAACAATGATTCTCGCTACTCGATATACTTTAACTTGCTCGCGCTATTATTTCACGTGTAAGCGATATAAGCCATTTCGATTCGCGCACAATACAGGTGAATATGGAAAAGCAATACGGAAAGATGTGATTTTTATATTACAAATGAATAATTAAGAGAAATGAATATGTAGAGAATGTTAAATATAAACGCGTCAATTCTTTTATTTCGATTTTTATTATACATACTGTTCCATACAACACTAGAAATTTACAACAATATTGCTGCAACGTTGCTGTAATATGTACTGAGATAATGATCTGTGTGTATGGGATAAATTACATATATTTATTATATTCGTTTCTTACATATTCTAATTATCTCCTAAATATTATTTTGTATATATATGTATGTACATATACATACAAGGGACACCCTGTATATGTTACATAATACTATTTATATATAATATACATGATTCCATTTTTTTACATTATATATGTATCTTTTGAATATGTACAGGGTATCCCAAAATTGATGATAAATATTTTAAAGACAGATTCTTTTTATCTTTTATATTCAGAGACATATCTTACAATTAGACACATAAGAGATATATCTTTCGTCTTAAAATGTTAAAAAGAACGTGTCTTTAAAATATTTATCATCAATTTTGTGGGACCTGTATATATTTAAAAAAATATATATATATAA
>NW_017257296.1:542205-609324 GCF_001594055.1 Mycetomoellerius zeteki
ATGATCGCGTTGTTATCAGCTACATAAGTTGATTAAAAATTAATATCAGATGTACCTGATTTTTTAAAACGTCGCTAACATCCATGAAACAAGATGTAGGCTATTATATTACTCATTTCTCATATATTTTATATTATTGTTACTAAATATTGCCTATATTAACTAATAATATAAAATATTTGAGATGAGGTACGATTTAGGCGACCAGTACGCATTCGGCAACTCTCCTCTATAATATATATACATATGTATAATATATATAATATATATGTATATAATGGAACCATGTATCTCTCATTGTCAGTGCACATGCGACCGAGGAATGGTTAGATGCTGGCGCATGCACGAATATTCTTCAAAGTGCGACGAGGCTGGTGAGTACCGGCGCACAAAGCGTCCTGGATTCGCCCCTTTCGGTGTCAAGAAGCGTGAGAGACGGTCTTTCACGTAACGTGAATGAACGTCAAAATGTTTGTAGACTACGGTGGTAGCTGGCCACGGGCCCGTGGGTCCGTTTAATCGTTTGCACAGATGGCATTACGACGAATCTATCGGCCGCGTGCGCGAAGATCGTCTTTGAGATTATTCGTCAGTGAAGTTGCGGGACGTTTCTCAGCGACAAAGCCAAAAGCAAGATCGGGACTTATTCCGCAAGATTTGCATTTTGCGATCCGCCTATGGAAAATGGATGAAAATGAATCGCCAGAAAAATTCGTTATGTGAAATCGAATGGACAAGTACAAATACACAAGATTTCTCTTATATAAAAATTTAGTAAAGAAGAATAGAAAGTAGTGATTAATTACTTATTTTAAGTATTAAAAATATCGAATAGCAGTGCCTTTAATATCCAAAATAATTAATTAATTTGGATTTCTGTAAGGATTGAACAAAACGCGATTGCGAAATTCTAATTTTCGAAAAATTTGTATTTCGTAATATATATACGATTTTTTATTGTATTTTTTCTGCAGGACTTTCCATGTCTTAAAATTCTACACGTTAATCGTTCGAAAAACAGATCTAAGAAGAATATAGATTCTTGAGCTTACAATAATACGTTTTTCCAATTTCTTTCCGGATTTTTGCGAATCGATACTTGATTGATATTGTATAGCAGTTCAATTCGATGCAGTTTGCGATCTACATGTAGTTTAGTTGTATTTTCCTGACAGGAAGGCACAACGCGAGCGAAACGATACTATTGTACGAGGATTTTGGCGGATCATTCGATCCTCGATCGATCGCTCGATTGGGCGTTTACTGATCTTCGTTACATCGCTGCTGAAACGTGTAAGAGTCGGCTTGCGGACGAGCCCTTTTATTCTGTGTTTATTGATCGTTCGAGCGAACGATCGCCTCCTTGTTGGCGAGGATCAATGGCTTTCGTTGCCTTTCTAGCCGTAGATCCAGGCTTTACTTTCGTCCCCCTTCTCCCTCTATCCGGGGGTTCCAGCAGATACTTATGCCAAGTTGCACTTATATTGCAGGGAGAATTACAAAAGGGATCGATTTATCTTGAAAAGATCGCCGGATCTTCTAAAAAAAGAATTACATATATTAAATACATAACAAGTTTACTGTATAAATATATACTTATTATGGCGCTTTAATTATATGAAAGAAATAGCGTTTCGCTCAGTTTTTCATCTGCAATTTTTTATCTTCTATCTCACTTATCGTTTATCAACTACTTCACAATATACAATTTGTCACAATATACAATCCAAATGTTAATTTGTCGATTATAATAATAATATTATGTAAATCAAATAAGTAAAGAGAGCGTAAATATTATATAATTATAATATTATATAATAATAATAATATTATGAAATGTAAAAAAATTTGGCAATCTGCATCGTTATCACAGCATCAAGATAGCCTGATCTCGTTCTTTTAAGATTGAAAATCATGACAAATAATATTCGTCGAACGCATTAAAAATTAAGCAATTTACAATCTCGAGCTTCTCGGTGATTTGTCTTCAAACGGCATCCCTTGTTATTCGATAATTAGTTCCCTCCTCTGGTGTAACTCGGCGCGAAGCGAAGCGTATCCTCTGATTTTCCTTTGGCCGACTCGCGCCTTCTCCTCTCTACGACTTCCACTCCGAGACCGGCAACGTGGAAAATGCGAATTTACTGTAAATTAGTGAATTGGAAAATAACGGAATGGAAGCGCTTCTTTCCTGACGGACCTCACGACGATCGCGTTGTACGCGTAACAAGATCCGAGACCATAAATCATAATTAGTAAAACGGCGAAATTATCAGAGTCTATTTCAAAGTCAGCGATTAGCAAAAATATTTAAAAACTATTCTTTCAAAATTTTTCACTTAAAAGAATAACATAAATCTAGGCTATTAAAAAAGAAAAAAAAGATAAGAAAATAGATAACAGATAATTTTAAAAAGTGATATATTAATAAAAATCAATCCTCTTTAGTATAGACAGTGATGTTTCCACACATTTAACTTTAAACAATATTAAATTAATATACTTATGTATAATTGTACTTGTAATTACATTTCCTTTCTAATTAGTTTTCTATTTTCTACATTTTTCATTTTTAATAGTACAGATTTGTATTATTCTTTTCTTAATTGAGAAATTTCTGACTCGCTTTTTTCGAAGATGTACGCTAAAATGTATGTTAAAATTCAAGGGAGCTGATTCACGCTTCTTCGTAGAACTCGCCTAATTCGTGCATTATCGGCGCGTTAAACGACGCATCGATACACGAGTATATAATTGCCATCGGCTAATTATAGCCTTACCTAATTTTCCGTGCACGCGATACCAAAGAGCGATACGGGGCGCGTCTTTAATTACCGATCCATTTCTGCATAAATGCGCCGCGGAACGCAGCCTGCCTGAAACTCGCATTACCGGTGCCAGCTTATACGAACTACAGTAGTCTAATCAAACACGGAGCTATTAACCGGGTCAACATTTCGAGTTTGGGGTACTTAGTGCCAAAGACTTCGCAGTACCTATGTCAATGACGCACGCACACACACGCGTACGCGCGTACTCGAAGCGCACGCACACAGGCGCGCGCACTCATCGTCGAGTGCCAATGGCGAATGAGTAGCAAAGCGGTCGTGTCGGGCGGCCTTAAATAAATATCTAATGTGCCCAACCCCGACTGGAAACCCCCTCCCTCTGGTCGGTCCTCGCTAATATTGTTTTAGGCATAGCGAGGCAAGCTGAGTTTTGTAACTTGAGAAACGAGCGCGACTCGCGTGCAGAAGCGACGAGAAGACGACATAATAGCTAGGTGTTCGAAGATCTCGTCAAGCACTTAAGCTTGCGGATACTCGTACTGCACGATGATTACCAGCGTTTTCCTGAATATTTAGAGTATATAAATTCGCCTGAAAGAAAAATATCGGGGTCCTAACAGACTGGAGGGTGTAATCGTTTGAATTTCACCAAATGAGCTTCAAAGATAATAGATAGGAAGAACGTATTTGCTCCTGTAATTGTTGCAATAATATATTGATGCACGAAAAGGACTTTTTTATTGAAGTATCTAAAAATTTAGCTAATGATTTGAAAATAATTTTATTGGACCGTCAAAATAATTATGCAAGACAATTAGCTGGCTAATGCTAGAATGTTAAAACTTTTACAGCATTTTACATGCTTGATTCCTACGTAATTATTTTGATGGTTCAACAAAATTATTTTCAGATCTGTATATCTTGCTACATGTAAAAAATATCGTCTATTTGTGTTGGAAACGGTCCACTCATTTCTTGTTAAGAGTTTGTGTTGAATTTTTTAACATATTCGAATGTTAATTTAACATAATTCAACGTTTCTTAGTGTCAAAACATAATTTATGAGTAAGTGAACAAGTAACATAAAAATGTTTTAAAACGTAAATTCTAAGATGAATAAATAAAATACGCGTTAATTTAAAATATTATGAATATTAATTATACTAAAAAAAAATATACTGCCACAGTTTATAAACAAACTGTGTCAGCATTACCTTTTTCGTGATCACTTTTTTACATAATATCTGTGTTGTTTTATAATATATTCATCTTATGTTAAATGAACACAAAAATTTAAGACCATTTGGGACATGTGAAGTATGATATATTCGACACAAATTTTTCAACAGTATAAATTTATTACTTCAGCAAAATTGTTTTTTACGTGTATATTTTTATATTATAATGTATATTTTTTTAGTTATTTATCCGTTTTAATATTCAGTTTTTAACGTATTTGAGAGATCAATAATATTTTTATATTTCAGTTCTACTAAATAAGTACTTAAAACATAATATTATGTTATATGTGTATATAAATCACGAAATGCTTATTATCTGTTATCTTTGCAACAAAAATTACAAAAGTATTTAAAACGGAATGTTGAAAAATTATTGGTAGGACGAGATTAAAGTTTAAGGAAAATCTACTCGGAAATGGCCAAGAGATTTGTAAATAAAAGTACGGAGAACCCGAGATCTTGTATATATGTATAATCATACGTTCTGTTCCGTTTTCACACGCTGAGGTTCTTTTCGCCTCTCGTAACTCGCAGCTGCTACTTCCGTAGCGCCCATTTGCCGCGGAAAGTGCCACTTTGTTTGCGGAAAGTGCTTTTTCAAAGAAAAAATCACGCGGACGTAATACGCGTAATGCCGCCCGCTCGGAAACTCCGGAATACCTTCTCCTAGTAAACGCGACGTTCTTTAAAGTCCAGCAAAATACCGCATTTTTTTACATAGTCGCGCGTACGCGTATACATCACTTCAATCTAATCAGAAATAGCCCGTGATATGTCTCGCGAGGGCACAGCGCGTGATAATGTCAATGCCAGGGAAAATACCTGCGCTTCAATAGACGCCCCCCTAGCTCTCTCTTTTTTCCACCGCTGGCCAGCGTTTGTCGCGGAAATAATTAATTAAGAGTAGAAAGCCATCCCCCCCTCTCGCTTCTTCCCTTCTCCTTCTCTCTTCCGTACCCTTTCCGTCCGTTTCTCTTACGCTCGCTTTCCGCACGTTACTCCCCGCCGGTAACTCATAACTGCGCTCGCCTCTCGCTGCACCGCTGTACCCCTTTGCCTGGCGCGACCCTTATTACCGTGTCGCAGCTCGGTTAACGCGAGCGGGTTAATGAACAGCTCGGGCAAATATAGAATTTCTCATAAAAACTACAAATTACTGCTACCGCGGGTTGCTCACAGTGAGCGACGGCCACGGCGTACGTTCCGTTTTTTTCGCTCCCGCGAAAATTATACAACGCGGGTATAATACGGTGAGAATAGGGAATAATAAAAAATCGCGCTGCCACTTTGAAGATTGTGCCCGCCGTCGCCGCCGCGATTTCCCGAAAGGCTGAGTTTCGCGGCGGATAATACGGCGGGTGAAAAAAATCCGTCCGAAAAAGAGAGGGAACCGAGCGCGCTCAGAGCGTAGAAAAAAAAAAGTACGTTTCGACGGAGAACTCGTTAATTGAAAGGGAAGTGGTCCGTACGTGCTGACCCGACACAATCGCGACTCATTCTCCACGTGCGCGCGTGTATGTGTTTCGCGCGCGCGCGTGCGGTGAAACTAACGGTAACTGTGGTCAAACCACTGCGAAAGATAGTCATTTAAGAGTTGTGCCACACAAAAAAACTTAAGCAGTGCAAGGTAAGCAGTAAGCGAATTGCCCAATAGCAGTAGAGATCGTATCTTAATAACACAGGAACGTCCTGTTATAGTCCAGAAACATCCTGAGGATGTTCTGTGGATTACCAAATCACCGCCTCACTATGTTCTACATCCATTCACAGGTTATGGAAATCGGTAGTCCTAGATGTCTATCCGTAATATTTGGGACAATTCTATTGTTTCTGATACAACATACTCGTATATCTCAAAGGAACATCCTAAAGATATCTAGAAGGCGTCCCTAAATTTTCTGAACTCCTGAAGAACATCCCTCAGAATGTTTCTTGTATAAAGTGTGCCGAATTTGCAAGATTGAAATATTTCACAAAATATTATATGCATTGAGTTCGATGGTATAAAAATGCAATCTAGCAGTCCTATAGAATATCAGAAGAGCTCAAAAATGGATTCCAAAAATTATGGATAGACATTCTCAGGACTTCGGATTAGAATGTTATGACGTCGTTTAGGCTTATTTGCTGGGCCTCAGGTCGTTCTAAAATTTTCATCTTGCAGAAATTTAATACTGTCCAATTTATTATTAAAAGACAGTAATTAATTTATACTTATTTGGAGTACTAAAAGTATTGAACAACAGTGCTCTTAAAATAAATGATCAATTACTTTCAGTATTGGACAGTATTAGATTTCTGTAAGGATAGTATAATCCTAACATACCTCATATGTCTCAGGATACTCAGGACGTATTCCGGATCAGCCTGAGGATGTCTTGTGCTATTAGTCATAACGTAAACAGTAGCAAATCCAACATGTTGATTTGCTTACGTTTTACTAATAGCGTTTTCGAGTGGAGCGGGTTTGAACCTGATCCGGTTCGGTTAACCCATGTTTGACCCGAAAGTATCTATCATAATCTCGTCCAATCAGAAATCAAAGTAAAGCGTCATGTGATGTCATCGATCAGACCCAGGTTAGGTTCAAACCCATTCCATTCGAAAACGCTACAAGTTTTTTTTTGCATATGCTGTAACTTTAATTATGTTCGACGAGAGTTTCACGCGATAGATAAGGCATACAATTAATAAGGATACAATTTCTGAATCCGTCAAAGATTTGCTCGCCTCCAATGTGGTCCAACGCACACTGATACACGCGCGCACAAACACACACACACATACGTTGCACAGAGCGTGTATATGTATATCCCATCGTCGTCACTCCGCGAGCGGCGCGTAGCTCGCATTATATTATTACACTCGTGCTGCTGTTTGTCAGCTTAAAACCGGGAGCCATTAGCAGGTATTATTTTAGCCGTGATCCACTGTTAACGCGGAACAATGGCGCCGGCACGGCCAACGTCCCACGATATTAAATGAAGCGAAGTGATACATTTCGTCCGGGGGATGGGGAGACGGGCAAATAGGGACGGCGTCGCGGGGCACAGGCGTTGCGACGGGGGTGGGCCGAGGGTAGAGAAAACCCGGGGCTCTCTCGAGGCACCGAGAGACCGAGAGAGGGTGGGTTCCGCGCGCGCGGAACTAGAACGGGAGCGAGGGGTGGTAAGACGGGGCTCGTCGCGTATTACGTTACGCCTCTGGCCTGTGTAAATACCGCAGCGCTGTAATCTAGAGTTAATGGTGCTCTAGTGACGCGAGTATCTATCGAGAGCACTATCGTCCCCGCGTATAACTTCCAGCCCCCAGGAGTCCTGCGGCGCGCGAAACGAGAGGAGTCCCCGGCCGCCGCGGACAGAGCTTTGCTTAATGATGTCCGGGAGCTACGCTTAAATTTCATTTCGCGCATCCGGCTCTCCTTTATGCCTCAGCTCAGCTTTAGTCGGAGCTGATTCACCTGGGACGTCTAGTTAGTCTTTCCCGAGGTACAACCTCGCGCGGAAATTAGTTCAGGGATGTCTTCGCGCGGTCACGGATATAAAATGTCACAATGATCTAATTTTCTATCTGCTCTTATATTATCGTTAACGACGATGATTGCAATACTTGGTGTGTAGAAAGTAAATAAAAAGACAGGAAGATGTAAAAGAAACAATGGCGAACGAATTTCTTAGAATCCAGAATTGCGATTGAAGAGAAAAATTGAAGGAAATAATTATCCTTCTTTCGTATATCGAGACGTTTATTCATACCATAAATTCCCTCCGATTTTTTCCGAAGTATTACGTATAATCTTTTTTTTTATCTTGTCCTTTATCCCTTTGACTTTTCTCGTTTATAAATCCCAGATGGATCTGATATACAGCCCGTGATTTGATTATCGCGCCGATCTCTGGCGCATCGATCCGGCACGGCGATGAGCCTGCGAGCGCAGATGGTAATCTGGCGAGAAACGTTCCGGGGGCCGCTCGCTATATTATGCATATCGTACCGCGGTCGGGACACTGTCGCTGACAGTGCAATTATCGCGTCGTCTCGCGCCTGCGGTCGCATTCCTCTTCTTTCCCAACGTCGTTCTCGATGTCGGCGGAAGCGACGCGCTCCGCATCAGGCGACGACGTTACGAGATCATCCAGCGATCAACTTTCATCTATCTACGTTAAACCTTCAATTATCACGCGAATATATATTATCACGCATCACAGAGAGAACCTCCACCTTGGGAGAAAAAGAATCCCGAGCCACGCAAACGTCTGAAACAGATTCTAAATCTTTGAATTGTTCTTTCTTCCTCGGATTCTCGCGCTGCGTGAAGATAATGGAACACCGTTTCGTACCATAGACGTAATAAGAATAGACTGTGCGTTCCTATGAAATTGTTACTATCGGTTTAGAAAGAATCTAGAAAGAATGAAGTAGCTCGAAACATATTTATTCTCTTTCTCTTTTTTTCTCTCTTTATGATTACTTATTGTACGAAAGATTTTTTTATCATATCTTTTTTTAATTGTTGCATTGTTTCAATGTTTGTCATAATTTTCTTGTAATTAATTCAATTTCATCAATCGTTTATCATGATTTTTCTGTAACTATAATTCTATGTAGATCATACAGTTTAATATGTAGTACTCACTCATTTACTTCTTTCTTCGTTTTCGTTCTTAATTACTTTTTGTCGTATCTAATTGTCAAATTGCTATAATGTAACTTTATTATGTATTATACCTAGCGCATAAAAAGATATAGGATACGGTATTTATAGTCCGTTTTTATTTTAGATCGTCTTAAGTAATATCTTAAGATGCTAATACAATCCTCTGATACGCTTATAACATCTTAAGACAGTCTTAAATACAAGAATGAAGTGAATAGCGGTTATAATCTCAGAGCGCATAAATAACGATTCATTCACTCTTTCTCTCCCTCTCTCTCTCTCTCTCTCTCTCTCTCTCTCTCTCTCTCTCTCTCTCTCTCTCTCTCTCTCTCAAAAGTATCGAGTTGAAGAGAGATGTTGATATGTTCAATTCTTTCTAACAGAGCACATAAATTGCATATCTCGAAATGAAATGATAATTTCGAAAGTGAGTAAAAATTCAGTAAAATATTTATAATTCAGAATATTTATAATTGGTTAACATCTAGTGAATTTGCTCATTTTTATAATTTTCACTCGTTTCACGAGATATATAATTGACCCCTAGCTGCAAAGATCAGGAAATGCGCAGTCCATACCTATCATGTCTCGCGCTCGATGAATCTCGCCGACGGCCAATCGAGTACTTTTCCTCCCGAACGCGCATATTAAGTTAATCGTCCTAATTAAATGGCAGCCTTCGGCGAGGGAGGAGGAGAATGGGATTCGAGGTGGTCGGGGTGAGTTACGAAGCGGGAGAGATCAAACGGCAAAAAACACGACGGGTGAGAAGCGCGCGTGTTATGCGCTCACGCTTACGTGAGCGCGCACCTGTCAGAGATCAGAGTGTAATCGGGAAAATCAAAGAAACCGGGCCAACAACGCGGAGAGATGCCAGATACGTATGTATATATTTGCAGCGAATGACAGCGAGAGAGAGAGAGAGAGGGGGGGAGGGAGAGAGAGGGAGGGAGAGAGAGAGAGAGAGATTTTGAGGGCGTTACTAGGCAGGAAGCCATTTTGGGGATCGGTGCTTTTGATTAATGAACCGCCGGAGAGTGTATACGTTCTTGCGCTTTGTCGGCGGGAATAATAAACGGGAATCCTTGTTGGAGTATCAAATAGGAATCAGCTCTCGCGTCGGATAATCGATTAATAGTGGTCCGGATAATGCGTGTATACCGCATCGTATGTGTATACACCGGATGTGATGCCCTACCGGCACCGAGCTTCGTAATTTCCGTCCTATCTACACCATTCTGTCTCTCGCGTTTAACTCGACATTTTGAAATATTCTTAAACTGTTTAAACAGAGCTGTTTGACTAACTCTGGGATTGTTCTTTAACGTTTTACCGCTTGACTTTACCGTGACTTTACTGCGACACGGAGCGGGTTTTGCAAGTATCTAGGGGTACCAGCATCTGCGAATTTTTACGCAAAATAAAAGAGAAAATAAGAACGTATTGCCAATAATGTAAGAAGATATTATTTTATAAGTATATCGCATGAAGTAAGAGAATTCGATACTTGTAAAGATTGAGAATTTCAATATTTAAAAACAATACAAATTTTTACATCGTGATAGAATGTCTCTTTGGTCTTTTTTAAAACTGTCTTAAATCGAATACTTGAAATAAATATATATTATATTTTTACTATAAATATAACAAATTATATTTATTTGAAAGTCAACGAAAAAAACTAGGTTAAGTAAATATAATTAATCATTGTTTTTATTATTTTTAATAAAAACGCGTTGTCTTATGTTTTTCAATATAAATATAATAGATTATATTTTTTTTATTTCAAGTTTTCGATTTAAAGTAGTCTCAAAAAGATGTCGAAGAAGCATTTTATTATAATGTAAAAGTTTGTGTCGCTTTTAAATATTGAAATTCTTACAGTTCTCAATCTTCATAAATATTGAATGCTTTTGCTTTATGCAATGCGTAAAATAATAATAACAATAATATCATCCTTTCAGACGGTATTTTATATCGATTTTATATTTTACATGAAAATAAATTCGTGAAGATATGAGTAAAATTCACAATTTCATTCATTGTAAAGCTTATTTTAGACAATCCATAATTTGCTGCAGAGTCCAAAATAGAATTCTATTTGTAATTATATGTGCCATGTAAATGCATTTGATGAATTAGAATTAACACATACATATATATATAAAATATATATTAAAATACATACATACGTTGAATTATGCGACACGATGAAATTACAAACAGAATTCTATCCTGAAATCTGACGCGTATTTATAGATTGTCTAAAGCTTTATACGATTGTTAATTATGTAACGTGTAAAATGGTCGGCGCGACGGAGGGCAAGCTGCTTTTCGCCTGAAAATATCGGTGGATTCTCGCAGTGACAGCGTAATAAAATCGAGAGGCGGCCGCTTCGGGGCGTTGAAGGTAGCGAAGATGAGGAAGGGAGGATGGCGCGAGGCGCATCGGAGGGGTGCGTATACCTACGTGTACACGCGTAGGTATATATACGAACGCGTTTTAAAACCTTAAATTCTCGATTCGTATCTTCGCGACGGCTGGCGAAAGCCAGCCTGATACACAGTGACAACTTCCGGGATAGCCGGCAGCCCCTGGCGTCGTCGCGGATGCGATTGGCCGTCTCCGGAGATGGTGGGTGTGGCCCCCACAGCCAGACCGGTAACCATCATCCCTCTTGTCGCCGACACTTCGCGGAGTGAGTCCCCTCTACTTTCCCATCTCACCCGGGCAAAACGTACGGCTTACCCGCTAAACGAATCCTCTCCCGACCCCCGGCACATGCCACGGAGGGGGAAGACTCCGAAGATCTCTGTTTCTTGGAGGGGAAGACGAAGACGGAGGACACCGATGCATCCCCTCGTGGCAAGGGTAAGGCTGGGAAAGGTATCCTTGTCGAGGGACACGGATAATCGGTCGGCGTTACTGTCCTGTTCATAACGACGTATATACATACGAAAAGCTCCGAAAGGAACGTCGTCGGAAGCGAAGCCGTTTCCTCTCTGATTTTATGAGAAGGCGTAGGAGGAAAAAGAGGGAAGGTAAGGCGAGAGTTACGAACGATAGGAGTAAAACTGAGAAACCAGACGACGATCTGTAAGTAGTTCAAGCCCCATAATTGACAAAAAGGAAAAATTATAACACTTCGAATTCGCGAAACGGTAAACTTTCAGGAGCATAAACGATATTCCTCTCCTTAGATAAGTTTAAGTCATTTAGATTCTGGATAGGATTTTTCTTGGTAGCGAAAGAAAGTGCAGCGATCCTCCGGTTTCCTTGAATGTCTTTATACGAAGCATCGCAGTTTGAAGTTGCAAGAGAACATAAGACACATTACTTATTTTCTTCTAAAATAACTATTTTAAAAGCACAAACATACCGCGAGCTTCATAGAATTGATTCACTTCTCAACGATCACTACTGATAAGATATATTCATTTCGCAAGCTGAGAACAGCCTTGCAAAATATGTTCTCTTACGAACATTGATTTAGTAGATGATCAGATAAATCTATTCTATCCTACAGTGATTTGAAATGTAACGGCAGTTCGAAGTATTCCCGTTCTTCTGACGTAAATTTCCGACTTTGATATCCTGCTGATTCGAAATGAAAAGAATCTTGTTTCCCGTTGTGTCACTTGAGAGAACAAGGCTTGGCACTCAGAACGCTATCTTGACGTTTGCATTTAGATTAGCGTATCGTTGTTTAATTTAATAATCTAAAAGATGTGTGTGGTTAAGAGATTTCCTACTTTTTTTTCGTGAGCCGAAGGAAACTAAAGATAAAGAAGAATAGAGCAGCAACGTTAGATCATCGAGGCACGATCCGTTTGCTTCTCTTATGTCCATTTTCATTAATGTACATTAATTTTGATCTCGATTCAACTTATTTTTTTCTCTTTCTCTCTCTCTCATTTCTTTCTAGTTCTAAGAATTGTGTCCATTTCTACAAATTTTTCGCACTGTAATGTCCGCGTTACGTAGATTAATTTTAATCTCAGTTCAACTTATTCTTCACCTTTTTCTAATGCTCGTTTCTGCCAAAGTAGATTAACTTTAATCTCGGTTTTTTTCTCTTTCTCTCTCTCTCTCATTTCTTTCTAGTTCTAAGAATTGTGTCCATTTCTACAAATTTTTCGCACTGTAATGTCCGCGTTACGTAGATTAATTTTAATCTCAGTTCAACTTATTCTTCACCTTTTTCTAATGCTCGTTTCTGCTAAAGTAGATTAACTTTAATCTCGGTTTTTATTTATTCTTTATCTTTTTTTAATTCTTAGAACTAGAAAAAGATAAAAAGTAAATTAAACCGAGATTAAAGTTAATCTACATTAGTAGAAAGGAGCCTTAAAAATAAGATGAAGAGTAACTTAAACTGATTGTGAAATTAAAGTTAATCTATATTGATGGAAACAACATTAGGGAGCGAAATGTACTGGCAGTATGAAAAATTTATATATAACGCATCCTTGTGAAGTCATTTCTGCGAATAATTCTCTCGATACCTGAGGATAGTTAATGGATTTCGTGCGAATGATACCGTTCTCAATCCCGATAATGCTTTCTCGCGATGACGTTGTCGGCGTGTTTCGTCAAGGGTGCGAAGTTGCAGAAAGCGAGCCGATCCTTCCCGCCCGAGTAAAGAGTTTCTTTCCCGCGCGCCTCGCAACCTGGAGTCTGGACTCGATCCTCCCGTTGCGGGTAAAATCCGTCAGGATTTCACGCGTCGCGTCGCATTATCGAATCCTGTGTCGAGTTTTTAGACGGATTAGAACGTGCTGAAGTTTCATCTTAGCTGGACGCGCCCTGCTCGGAAGTACCCCTTGCTCTTCTTGTTTTTTTTCTTGTACGCGAATGCGGTACTCGGTGAAGCACTCCGTTTTTCTCGACGAAGTATCGCGTTCCGTGTAATCGCTTATTCCGTATCCTCATAGCAATAATTAGTTGAACAACGTTAAATATTACTCAAGGAATATCAAAATGGCGACGAAAACATTTTAAACAGTATTAATGTATATATTAAATAAATTAGTAAATAAATTAAAATTATTACATGGATCAATCTTGGAAGTAACTTACATGATTCACAAAATGATTAATTCATTTTTTGTAAAATTGTATCCAAAAATGGTTAAAAAAAGAGCCGAGACATGTAATATATATTTATGGTTTTAGCAAAATCAATGTTTTAATAATTTAATTCTGCGCACTGAATTTCCGCGCCTGACTCCTATACGTTTTTCAATTTATTGTTTTCAATTAAAATTTTAAGACGTCTTTTCTTTAAGATGTCTGTACGATGTCATTCGACATTCGGGTCGATTTGTGGGGAAAATATGATTCGTAAAGAGATTGTCGAGAGCCGGAACTCCTCATCACCGAGAGAAAACTAGGCGGGAAAGTAATCGGGCGCGTATATCGGGGCGGCGAAGATTCTCTCCTGAGATAGGAAGAAGAGGATGAAAGTGGGGGCGGGGAAGGGAACGATGGTGTCGTTTCGCGGTAATTCGATCCACGCGCCGTCACGTGACCCAAGTGTACTTCCGTCCGAGGCGAGGGTGACTTGCGGCGCGGCGCTATCATGGCGCGGCTCTCCCGAGGTTCGTGCAGCTGACGGCTCAATTATCTCAGCGAGGGTCTCACACAGTCACGCCTGCGATCTACGTGCCTATCCCCTCGGATAGCCGCTCGGCTCTCACCAGTCCCGGGAACCTACGAGAGAGAGAGAGAGAGAGAGAGAGAGAGTAGTCGCGCAACCCCAAGCCCATTGTCCTCCAGCTATTAACCGCCCGCCTCCTCCGTAACCGAATGAAGGACTCATTGCTTTCGAATGCTTTGACTCCTGTCAGGCGATCGGTGCTAGTGACTGCTCCGTTGCGTCCGCCTTATTGCCGGTTAATCTCCTTCCAAGTTTGTTCTCGCGACACTACGAGACTCGGCTGCGCATAGCAGACGAACCGCTCACTTCGAAAGAATGGTATATCGATGAGATGGAAATTTATCGAATGATGTTTATAATATTTCGTAACCGCGGAAAAGTATAAAGTCTGTATTCATACCTCACTTTTATTGATGAATGCATATATTTAACATACAGTTTTCGTATAGAATATCTTAAAAATAAATGCGCGCGTTTAGCATTTATAACATTTATTAGTACTTTTTAAATTCTTTGGAGAGGAATCTCACTTTAAAGAGTGAAAATTAAACTAATTTTGAAATATAGAGTAGCTCAATTTTTCATCTTTAAGAGCGAGATTTTAGTCTTCAAAGTGACAATTTACTCTAAAAGTTTTAGACAGTAATCGCGGAAATGTGTAAGATCTGTATTTGTACCTCATTTTTATCGATAAAAGTGTATATTTAACGTACAATTTCATTTAGAATCTCAGAAATAAAAGCGTACATTTATCAACAAAATAAGGTGTGAAAATATAAACCTAAATATAAAAACACAATAAATTCTTGCGCGATAATTAACCGTAATCAATATGTACCAAATATGTATCATTTTTCCGAAACCATGAGAAATACATTTCTAAAACTATCACCGCAAATATTTGTTCTGTATTAATTAAATTCAAACAGATACAAATATGCGTGTTGTAGGTATATACGCGTTGAATCGTTTAGTGTATGTTGCTCATATCGTGCAGGTAGTTACCGCGAAAAATTGCGGTTCCATCGTGTTGTTGACTCGGTGGAAGATTTCCTATTAGCAACTGCAGTGTCTTAAATTCAAGGTGTGCGCTCAGTGAACCATTAAGTTAATTGAAACCGGGAACTTAGCATTCGCTTCTCCTTATGACGTACCGGTAATGTCACCATTAACTGACGCTCCTTATCCTGCGAAAGACAAAGATTTTTACGTAAAAGCAATTTCTAAAAATATCCTTCTTCAGCAAGGAGTAAAACTGAGTAGAATCTTTCCTGTATGCACCATTCCTAAATTCGTAGAGCTGTCAAATACGAGTGTAACGAAAAATTAAGTAGAATGTATGCCATAAATTATAAGTAAAATTCAACAGAAAAAAAGAGATACTTTTTAAACTATGCGTACGTCGTCGCTCGAGAAAGGATTCCTCAGCCTTCCTCGACCGGAATGTTTTCTTCGTTTGAGTTTCTTCAATGCGCTAATGGAAATGAAATCCCTTAGGATGAAGACTACGGATCCCGACAAAGGCGGGTTTAACCAACCCTAAGGGCGAATCTCACCCCCGGCGTTACCTGTCCACGCCCTTGCTTCGTCGCGTCATTTGATTATATGAAAACTGCAGAGAACATAATGAGTCCTTGGACCCCCGACTGCTCGTTATCGCGACTTAATCAACTTATCGATTAACGTTATCCGTGCTATCTCAGCTAAGACGAGTCGATTTTAAATGAGAAACTGCTGCCTTCGAAGTGGCATCGACCAAAGATGTCCCGTGAAAAAATATAACTTTCAATAAATTGATCTCTTCGACATTTGCGAATTTCATTAAGAATTGAATCTACATCCCTTACAGAAATCTAATACTGGCCAATACTGAAAGACAGTAATTAATTATTTATTTTAAGTATTAAAAGCACTGTTGTTCAGTACTTTTAGTATTTCAAATAAGTAATTAATTACTGTCTTTTAGTAAAAAATTGGATAGTATAAAATCGATCAGTTTTTTGTAAGGAATGGATTATAATAAATATTGAAATGCATCATTAGTAACGTAACAAACATTGAGTGCATTCAATATTACAATCGCTCACTGAGCGAATAAGCATCATGTGGTTTTACTTTTACATCAACTAATCATTAAACTGCTACTTAGCCGCTTAAACTGGGTTGTTTCACTTTTCGATAAACTTCAGCTTCTCTCTTACTCTCTTATTCTTTTATTCTTTTACTGTTTCGTTCATCCATAATTAGATAAATTATCACATATTATAATATTATATAGTTTATCCGAAGATAGAACAACCGGCTCTTACCTTTACAGAAATCTAATACTGGTTAATTTAATATTAGCAAATTTATTACTGAAAGACAGTAATTAATTACCTATTTGAAGTACTAAAAGTACCGAATAACAAGCTTTTAATACTTAAAATAAGTAATTAATTACTGTCTTCCAGTATTGAATTTCTGTAATAATAGTGAGCGATAGTTACTGAATGCACCCATTGTATTAGTTTTTGTGAATGTTGATAATTTTCAGCCAATGACAATTTATTAAAAGTGCCTCTAGGCGCAAATTCTAAAATCACATCACCACTTTTTCGAGACATACATTAACTATCGCAATCGATTCACGGGGGTTACAATCATCCTTTCGCGATTATCCACCGTTGCGTTCTTCGTCATTTTGTCGTTTGCAGGAAAAAACAATCTGCGCGAAAGGAATCGCGCTCGTTAGCCTATAAACAACGGCTGAGCGAAGAAGGCGCGAGCAAAAAGGAGGAAGTCGCTTTCCGCTTGCCGGCTGCCTGCTTTGCCGTTGGAGATGCGTCTCGGGCGAGGTCGTCTCACGGATCCCTTGTTACGCGTCGTCTCGTTATGCACGAATGAGCGTAAAGTTACGCGCAGCGAAAGGTACTGTACGCTCTCTTTGACAAAAACCGATTTTTTAAAGCTAAGAAAGAGCGAACGGGGTACCGGGGTGTTGTCGCGAGAAACTATCTTATTCGCGGCAAACTATACATTGCGAAACTATTTCGTTTGAGAAACGAATCGTGGGTGCGTTGAATCGTAAATCCTGCTGACGCTAAATAATATCTTATAAACAAAGATAAGATATCAATAATGGAGATACAATTTTTGTAAGCTGCTTCTTGAATTAATACTCGTTTATTTTGCAAAATTTACTTGGGCATGTTTGAACGTAAATTAAATTTATTCTGTATTACGGTATCACATTTGATAGAATCCTGGAAATTCTATTAACTCATCAACAATTTTTGAGGAAAATTAACAGAATACTGACTATTATTGAGCTTTTTTTTGTTTTATATAAATATTATTATTTATTTAGATTAATACAATATCTATTATTAACAATGATGTTAAAGGTATAACAAAAAAATGAAATGCATTCATATTTTTAAATATGGACTATTTAAAGTACATAAACCTTAAAATAAACCTTAAATTGTGCGAGACGAAGACTCGCTAATCCCGTCGCTATATTCGAGCTAATTCCATTGAAGAACGACGCGAAAAAAAAAAGAGAGACTGAAGATTAGAAGAGAAACAGAGAGCACAATACGCGAAACGCGATGATGTCGAGAGGGAGGTCGACAGTATCGATAAGAGCATCGTCGTTGACATCGGCGATGGAAGTACCGTGGAGAAACTCGCGGAATCGGAATCACTCGTCCGTGTCGTTTCGTCGTATTGAATCAGTTTTCCCGGGGGGAGCAATAAAACACAGTCGGAATGCCGCGTTTCAATCGTCTCGCATTGTGAGGCCGGAGGTTTGAGGCGATGCGACGCGACGCGACGCACGCCAAAAGTGCCTCCGCGTTTGTACGTAGTTACGTACATACAATCGCGCTGCACGGATTTCTCTCTCTCTCCCTCTCTCTCTCTCTCACCCTCTCACCCTCTCGCCCTCTCGCTCTCTCTCTCCTCGTGTGTGCCCCGCCAGGAGCCGGAGCAGCTTCCCTTTGCCGGATGCGCGCCTCCATCCTTCTCCCTTCCTTCGTCTTTCTACCTTCTCCCCTTCCGTGCGACGCGAAAATATATAACAAGCTCGGAATACTCCTCGCTGGGATAGTAATTTGCAATTTTATTGAATTCCATCGGGGGTTCGCGTGTGGCGTTTCCGCGGCGTGAGCGATAGATCGGTATTGCCTTTTCGTCATTGAGATATGAAGTTGAGACTATGGCAGACAAAAGCAGTAAGCAAATTGACATTTTGGATTTGCTAATGCTTGGGTTATTGCATTACGTTTTCCACCGTGATTGGCTAATTCGTTTGTTTACGTCTTGCCACCTTACGTTTTTTTGCCATGATCTTTAGGCCTGAAACACAATATGTGTAATGCCTGTTTTTTGCTTCGGTCTTAACCCTAAAATTCTAAAATTCACAGCCAATGGAATCCATTTTCCAGTTAGGATCAATTAAGATTGACAACCCTATTGGCTGAGAGAGAGAGAGAATTTTAGGATTTTAGGGTTAAGACCGAAGCATAAACCAGGTATAAGTAAGCTTTAAGTCTTAAGAAAGACTGACCAATTAGAGTCGAGTATCCTTCTCACATTCGACTGTAATTGATTAATTTCTTAAGATTTAAGGCTTACACCTATTACATGTTTAAAGACTTAGGACCACGACAGAAAAACTTGAGTAGTAAGACATAAGATGTAAGGGAATCAACATGTTGGATAGCTGCTGCTTACATTATGGCCTTAGTTTTTCCTGTAATTTCCAATTCGCTTACTTTTTATTGCTTAAGTTTTTAATATCGCGATATCGATACGTTGAGTATAATTTCGCGATGGAGTCAAATAAAAAGACGTGAAGTATACTGGGAAAAGTAGGAGTGAGTAGGAGGATGGATAAACACTTATTACCTTCAAAGGATTAAGCTAAACTACCCTAAAGTACTCTAGATTGTATTAGCGAGATATAGAACATAGATTTACATCCGATTGTTTGAAATTGCCGTGCAATGTCAGGACGACGATAGTGAGGCGACGAGCGATACCCGGTTAGATTCGATGAGTTAACGGGCACCAGTTTATTGTCACACGTACATGTATCGCGTACATACGTACTACCGGAAACCATTCGTCCTAGCAGTGCCACGGAGTGTGTAAACACCCGCGGACCCAGAGTCTGGTCTCTCTCTCGGTACGAGGTTACGAGGGTGCACGGAGGACGGAAGGGTGGTGGAGGCGGTGGCGACGGCGGCGGCGGTTGCGGCGGAGACCAGGGGGTTGATTTTCGTTCGGGGATGTGGTAACGTACAGACCGGGTGCAGAAATCGTGTGGGTTTCTATCCCCGCGGGCTATATCCCCGGAATCAGCTGCCAGATTATTCTATTACCGCGTATCAACATGGGGTTTGTTTGATCTGAAAACACGGGCCCGCCACATTGTTTCACCCAGATAAAGAATTTAACGTCGGGTAATTAAAAGGACTTCCCTCCTTCCCCCCACCTCCTTCATCATCGTCCTCCACCATCTCCACCTTCTCCTCCACTTCTTCCTCCATCCACCCCATCCCCCTCCCGCCCCCCGGCCAGCCGCGGGGTCGCGGCGGTACGCTGGCGGAACGGCGGAGTCGGAAGATACGCGGTGACTCGCGTCTTTAATTTCCTTCCGACTCGTCTCCGGTAGTTTGTCGCGCGCAAATCCCTCCTGGGAACGTTTCGAACCACTTCGTGGCACGAACTTGAAGCACTCGCCTATGCATTACGCGGGTGTTCGCCTCTCTCGCGAAGTCGCCCTCCGCCCTTCGTGGCACGCTTGAATTTTCGTTCCGCCGAAAATCTGATTGATGTAGAAAGAACGAATTTTAATCTTTTAAACACAAGTCCCAAATCTTTTACGTCAAAAGTCTTTCAGGTGAAACAAGATCCATAAAAACTGATATGAGATGCATAAAAATTATACTTGAGATTAATAAACCTCTGAATTATTTAGATGCCAAAGTTGTTTAAATATAAAAAATAGATAAAAAGAGGGAGGATCTTGACAACATGGGTTGATTATTATTTATTCGAAAAAAATAATTTTTTTTTGAAGAAAATATATATATAAATTAATATAAAAGTATTTATATAAAAACTATGAATTATATGATAAAGATATATTTGAAAAACATGTTTTTTCATTCACAATAAAGAAAATAAATGATTTGATTATTATTTATTCGACAAAAAAATTGTTTGAACTTCTTTTGTAAAGAAAATACATAAATTTTTTAATAAAAATTAATATAAAAAGATTTATATTAAAAATTATAAATTGTATGTAACAAAAATATATCCAAACACCCCCCATATCTTTATCATTCTTAACGGAGAAGATAACTGAATATTTTGTAACCCTTTTCGATTTTGTTAGAGATTAAATAAAAAATTATGATACGCCCCATTTCTTATCACGATTGAGATGTGGTCGGAACGCAATTCTTGCCGGATTATGACGAGGTCCTGGCAAGATAAGAAAACGACCATCGGACTAATACTTCGTCGAAGCGTTACGTCTCGCTTTTACGCGGATGATTAAATTCTATATCGAAAATGAATCGCTGAATTATTGACTAGTTTAGTGTGCGTTTTGTGTAACCGGCATTCGCCCTTGTTTAAGCAACGCTTTATTATATATTTAACCGCAACAAATTCATACTCGCCTCCCTTTTCCGCCGGCGATATTACGATAATTTAATTATTGTAATATTATCGAACTCTATCGCGACTGCGCATTAGTAATGACGTACAAATAATTCCGCCACCACCGCCACTGTACAATATGTGCGGTGTGTAGGGCAAAATAGCTTAATTCGTCCGCACCGGTGCGGCCTTTGTTATTTCCTCGAATAATATTACGGCTCGTTTGTAAATTCAATACGTCGACTTTTTAACTCCTCGCCGACTGTGTGTCGAGTGCCATCGATCGCGGGCTCGTTCCCGGCGTAACAATCATTGCCGTTATGGCCGCCCATCCGCATCGGTATCGCCGACCTCCTGCACCCCCCGACTCCACCCCACGCGCGATCTCATTTCCCGTAACTTACACCTTTTCTCTCGATTGCGTAATTCTAAAGAGATCTACTTTGCGCAACATCGCGCGAGAAAATCTGACATCGCTATCATTTAACGTGCTTCTTTTAACGCTGGACTTAACAGTGTCTTCTTAAACTTCGCGATACGAGTATATAAATCTACTCGGTTTCTTCATAAGGAAGATACTGATATCAAGATAATACTAAATCAAGAACTCATTTTTCTCTCTAGATACTGATCAACCTATTCTATCAATATCTCTCTTCCCCCTTCCCCCAACTTTAAATAATATTTTAGAATAAAATTATTTTTCAGGAAGAATTTTTATAGAGCGTTTCGAAAAATTCTCGTCCAGCTTCAATATGATCTTCCACTAAGAAATGATTGAGAGGGCATTTTTGCCGGTACAAGAGCGGTCTTTTTACTTGGCGTCTTAGTTTAATAAAAGAGTTAAACTTTAGAATAAATTAATGCAACTGATCGACCTTTCTTCTTTTTTTGTTATTTAATTGTAGCGTCTGTTTTAAGAAATAATTCGGAAATTTTGGACTATTTCGAGAAGAAACGCGGTGTCCATTTGCACAGGTGTCGCGTCGCGGGACGTCGAACGGCGGAAATTGTCAGCGGCAAAATTACGGGCGACGGTCGATTCATCGACGTCGAAACAATAACAATCGGCGTATGCCCGACGATGCGGTAATTAAAATAAAATTAATTGGATTGCCCGCGCGCGCACTCGCGGCCGAATCTTTCGAAGGAGATGACTGCACAGCCGTAGGGGTGTTTTGTGCGTTATTGCATATAATGCACTGTTTATTTTGCACTCTCTCTCTCTCTCTCTCTCCCTCTCCCTCGCCGCTCATTCCGATCCCCTTCACTCCCTTCTCTCCGATCCTCCTTTCGGAGCGAGTATGTATTATACGCGAATACGTAGACATATGCACATGTTATTATGTATACGGGCAATCCGCTTCTCCTCTCTTCACCCCTCGGGACGATTCTCGCACCGCGAGCTTCCCGAAACCATTGATATGTACACACGCGATTCTTATAATAATTTTGATCAGTTTACGAGAAAATATCTGTCCTGCTGTGCGTCAAAAGCAGGGTTGGTAAAGACTAATTTTTTTTTTTTTTTAAGAATAAAACATATTGTGTTTCTTTTTAGATATGTTTTTAATGCTTCAAATATGCTTTAAACAGTACTATAAAAAAAAAACATATTTAAAACATATTAAAAATATCAACTAAGCATGTTTTAAACTGTTTAAAACATGTTTTTTATCAACCCTGTTAAAAGTATACAAAAGAGAGCATTGAAAATACAAATTTCGCACAGCTTGAACTGAAAATTATATAAATTCATAAAAAATATTATTAGACACGAAGAACCGCCTTGACTGAATATGACATTTTTCATTCATGTATGTTTAATTTGATCGGTCGATTCTCATTTAATATTGTGAATCTTGTAGAGATCCTATATAATAAGAGTTTGATAAAAGAGAATAAAAATAGTGGATAGATAACTGTCTTTATCTTTTTTATTTCTTCTTTTTTTATTTTATCCCACTTTCCAAAAATGTATGAAGCTATCCGAACCGAATGGATCATAAGTGATGATCAATCAAAAGACTGATCAACTTTGATCAAAATCTTAATATTGGTTTCTAGAACCTCGTAACTGTTCCTTTTGTGTTTAAAGCTCGTTCTATAACTGTGTAAGTGTAGTAAATAGTTGTAGTTGTAAGAATTGACCAATCGAATACGAGATTATTCTCTCAACGCTGTGAATATTCAATTGGTCAATTCTTACAATAACTGCGCTTACGAAACTGTAAAATGAACTTAATACGAAAAGATGGTTAGCAGCGAATTTTTTCGCTCGAAATTTTTGTAATTGGTTTTCTACAATAAATCATTAGAAGAGACTGAAGTCAAAAGTAACACAGTAAATTGTAACACTTGCATAAAAAACGTTATAAACAAAATATACAAGCGTAAGGAAGAGATAGAGGTTTGTAATATAATTAATTACAAACTTCTATCTCTTTCTTACGCTTTTTTTTATTTAAGTGTTACAACTTACCCGTGTTACTTTCGACCTCAATCTCCCCTAAACTTGAAGTCTTAAACTGTAAGAAATTAACCAATCACAGTTGAATTTGAGAATTCGTCCAATCATAGTCGACTATGATTGGACAATTTCTTACGACTTAAGACTTAAAGCTTAGATAATGGCTTGTTGTATAATAGCCATAATAATGAGACAATAATTATCCTTCATAACCGATCGTAGTTACTCCCGCTTTAAATAGTAGCGACGTAGTCAAGGGATCGACGATTCCTACAGATCAGTTGCCGAAGTCCTCGGCGGGGAACCCCCGTACGCAATAATCGATCGTGATAATTCATTGATGTGTGTGCTCTCGTGGTTTAGCCGCGGCACGCAAGCAATCAATTCGCCCCCGCGAAGTTACGTCTTCTACGTGTCTCCGTGAACCTTCCATTAAATTTTCACCGGGAATTGTCCAGATCTTCGATTCGTCCCCCTTTTGACGAGCTCCCCTTCTACCCATCGGAGAACTTCTCTCCGACGTGACGCGGCCAGAGCCCGACGGCAAGGATCAGACTGATTCTCGAATTCCATTTCGACTTTGTACATCGCCGGGATTCCCACGGGATATTCTTCGGCCACCCGCGAGAAAGCTCCCGTCGAACAACCACGGGAAAAATCGGTGAAAGCCATCGTCCGTTTTCGAGAGACTCGGCGTTCGCGTCGGAAATACTCCGGAATGTCATAATACCGGTGTTAACAGCAGCAGATGCTCGTTTCTCAGCCGCGAAAAACGAAATATACGTACCTTATACCGATCCGTCTTTTACACACGTTGCCGATTCATTCGGCGTTAAAAACTTTACGACGCGCTTTCGCGCAAAACCGCCTCGCTTTGACCGTCGGCGAAACGCAAACTCGCAAACAAATGCGTACAAAAGCCGCGGATATTAATTTCGGCCAGCGCACAGCGCGCATACGTATTTTCCTTCGATTTTTACAAGTTGTTACTCGGTTTTTTTTGGTTAACGCATATCGGCCCAGCTGGATAAACGATTTTTGACGAATATCCATTGATGCTCGAGCTGTAACTCCCTATCTTTAAACGTACAGAACGTCAGTCGTGTGCAAAATAGAAAATGAAATAAATCTGTGTGACTTAAACTGCAATCTAAAAGTGACATTAATGGTAAAATTGTAACTTAAGCTGTGTTCCAATTTTACTGTCAACGCTGAAAATCCGTTATTTATATGTTTACGTGCTCTTTAAACTTTTATAGAGTGAAATTCACTCTTAAAGATTGAAAATTGAGCCATGTTTTTCCAAGATGGACTCAATTTCACTCTTTAGAGTGAGATTCCACTCCAAAGAATTTAAAGAGTGCACTGTAGATTCTCAACACACAGTGAATTTTGGAACACAGCCTTAATTATACCCACAAATGTATGCTTTAAATCTAGCGATATTTGAAACAAAGATTAGAATTCGTAAAATAAGAAGCGGCCAAAACAAATATAATATAAACGTAATAAATAAACAAGCACGAAACTCTCGATCATTTGAAAATTCGTGTAACTTTTAATTTTCGATTAGTGCTCAGAATTTTTCCGGCGTGGTCAAACGATTCGGATGTTTCGGACTTTAATCTTAAGCTGCTCGGATTTTTCGGGTCTGACGGCATCGGTCCGAAGGAACGCGGAAGGATGGGAGAGTCTAAAGCTTGTTTCGGCTCCAAGTAACGATCTCGGTACTTTCGCCGATCACGGAATCACGGCTCGCGCGGCGCGGCGCCGACTTTGCCGCATTCGAAATACGATTTATTTGTTCGTCATCCGTGCACGAGCAGGGCTCCCAAATCCAATAATGATTTGAATACGGAGCGGGCCGGTATGATCGTACGGTTTCGCGTTATTTCGGTCGCGCGCGCGGTGGTATCGCGCCCCCGTAATTTTATAAACACTTTGAAAATCTTGCGTCACCGGCGGGCTTCGCGCGTTCGAGATTGCCTGCCTGCCGTTCCTAGGGCTTCGTCTGCACCGGCAGTAAAATAATTACAAAATCGTACGCGAACGAAACGGGATAAATCGAGGCTACGCGCCCCCTCACCCCCCGTCCCCCCAATCGGGTACCCGGTATTTTTTCAGCTTCAGGAAGCCGTCCTTCGTTCTCTCGAGGAACCCTCTTGTCTCTCTGCGGTCTTCCGAGGGCCTATACAAATTTAAACCAGCCATTTTCGAGTGTTTGCCCCCCCTCTCCCCTTTCTCTCACTTTGAATCCGGATCATATCCGAGCGGATTTGTTCCAAAAGAAGTTCAGTGGAAGGTACAATAGTTATGTGTTTAGAGCAATTGTCACCAGAGAGAGCGAGAGAGAGTATAAATAATATTATTATAAACTCATAATTACATTTATACATTATATGCATACGTTTCTTCTTTTTTTAAGGATGTCAAGTGAATCTAAACAATCGACATAAGTCCACAACCTTGCTTTAAGAGGCCGTAAGCCGTAAGCTGTAAGTTGTAAATGACGATATATCGGCCACAGAACTTATGCTTTTACGCCTTAAGAATCGGGTTATGCTCAATTCGCTTAAGTCTAACGGTTGAAGCTTAAAGACTGCACAAAAACAGTTTAAAGATAGAAATTATTGTTATTTAATCTCTTTCGACTTATGACTTAAGACCTCTTAAAGCAACGTTGTGAACCGGCATTATCCCGGATCTACAATAGGTGTTTTAAGTCTTAAGTCGTAAGAAATTGACCAATTACAGTCGAATTCGAGGAGAATAATCGACTATGATTTGTCCATTTCTTATGGCTTAAGGCTTAGAACTCTATTGTAGATCCGGGGTTAAGAAACTGTCTAAAGTCAAACCATGATGGAAGTAATCCACCATGAGTTAAACATCTCTTTATGTTTGTGAGCCAAATGTATGTACGTATTGTGTGAAGCTGTCTCTGCTGTCTCGCACGACGGTTATGTTTGATGTCAAAATTGCAAATGCGTGATATTCATATCGACATTAACATCTTCGTTGCACATTTTAAATCTCAAAAGTAATAATACATATTAAGTACGTAGACGCACGCAGAGATATGAAACCTGGTTGCAATCCCATAGCAAAATTTTTATAATTGCGTAATACTATGATTGAAAAATTATGTCGTAAGATCGATTTAATCCAATTTCGCTAAAACATGACGGAACCGGAGAGTCAAACCGAGGATGAGACGGTGGCCAGTGACTTTTTGGGGGAGGTTACGTCTGGTACGGAAGGTGTAACAAGCGATGGTCAAATATCTCTCAAATACAAAAGTACTAAAGATGAAACGAATGAACACACTAAGAAGAAGAGACCTTGGATGGACAGAGGGTCTACTAGCGGAATGAAATCGTAAGGGCACGTGAGGCTCCTTTTCTTCAATTGCAAATTTTATCTGTCATTTAGATAGATAGATTGATGAATTTGCACGAAGCATCCTATAGTTCAGAGTCGAAGGGAAAAAGTCCGGAGGGAAAAAACAAGCGGAAGGCAACGTCCGACATCGCGAGACTATCTGACGTGGAAACTATCAAGTGCTTTCCGCTCGACGGCTTTCAGCTTGAGCATCAGGCTAGGACGACTGTTGGATTAGGTCGATGCGGGAAGCCGCGAATTTGGAAAAGCATGAGGGCGAGGCAGCCGGTTAGAAACAGAACGATGCCAGTTACAAACACGCTCAAATTATTCTTTATTTAATTTAATTTGCATATTTTTTTGTTTGTTTGGTCGTATCTCTGCGGAACTGAACACTGAGAGAAATGTTTTGTATGATAGGTGATTTACAAACATTTTCTTACTTTTTAATTAAAAAATTTTGTCGTTTTAATCAAAATTTGATTATTCTAATTAAATTCTGGTTAGAACAATAAAATTTTTTAATTAAAAAGTAAAAAAGATTTTGTAAATCACACATATTATACAAAAATTTCTCTCTGCGAAGTCTTGTTAAGATTGTATATAACTATTTCAAAAATCATACCTTATTTTATTTACTTCTTCATTAACTTATTATTGTTTGCATTGCGGACACATATACGAAGTTCTTTACAAATTTGCGATATTTTCTGCAGACGAGGATACATCAAAGAGTGCCGAGAAATGGAAGCGAAAGATTATGGCCGAGTGTACCACCGCTCTTTCCACGAGATGCAGTTATCGGATTGGAGAAAGAATGGGAAAAGGAAAGACGAAGGAAGCGAAGGGACATTTTCCTGTATGACGATGACAAGAACGAATTTCTTCGAAATCAGCAGAGGAGCGACTTTGCTAATCGCAAGGAGCTAGGCCACGTACGTGTGCCGGTGTCGTATTCGGAATCAAGGTTGAAATTATTAGTGGATTGTGCGATTGGCGACCAACGTCCCGGTTTGGTAGATGGTGACTACACGATTGTGGAAATACCGTCCAAGCGTGTTTATGCCTATGTGGTTCTTCGTGGACTGAAGGGTATGCATTTGTTGGAAATTAGCACGATGCGAGTGCGCAGGAACACTTGGAAGTTCTGCTTCTATCAAGCGATCGTGGCATTGTTAGCGAAAACTCAGCTCAGGTATTGATCTGTGTCAAGTAGGATGATCGAAACAGTAATCTTACCAAACAAGCTGATGTTATTTATCGTCATTTTGAATGTCAAAATTACGACAAGTAACGTCAGCTTGTTTGCTGGAAATGTTCCATATGTCTCAATCTCGAAACATGTGGAACATTTTAATACATTTTGATGAATTTTGATCATTCTTATTCTTACACTAAAAAATAAGACTTTATACTTAAAAAGATTCTTCTTTTTATAGTCTACTTAATTAATTTATTTAAGAGCAAATATATATATTAAATTATTTCGATTCTCTGTCCGATCAATTCGAGATTTGCTTCTTCTATTCAAAATTTATTTGGAAAGAAAACTCTCGTCAAGGTAAAAGGATACGTGCGTGGAATTTAAGTCAATCTACGTACCGTAATTTTAACATCTCGCATTGGAAGAGTGAGAATTTAACTGTACTTTTACGAGAGTTTAGAATCCATTGAAAAGCTGTCATTTCTTTTAAAAACGACATTATTTGTACGATATTTTTGCATGGAAGATACAAATACGCGTGCAGCGCTAATATCGATTACATCTACGACCATGCCTGGATGCTCTTCACCCATATCGGCTCGATCAACGTGAAGGCAAAGCAGCGTTTAGACGACGTCGTTGTGTACAATTACAAATACAGCGTCGAAGTAGAATTGATCGGGAAAATAAAAAATGTCGTCGCGCGGTTAGTTGACGTTGAGTATCGAGAGTATGGTATGAAGCCGCAGATTACGTTAAGTAGGAAGGATCCCCTGCAAGTTGGGGTGGAACTCGGCTGTCAGAAGGTGACCGATTCATATTATATGCCCGTGCACAAGGACGTCTTGCCGAGAAAGCTCGAGAAGTGGCTCGACAAAATGATCATAGGATATCGTGACTATATATTATGCACGGCTAGATTCTCATTGGCCTTCTGGCAGGATGGTCTGTTTTGGTATCTGTACAATCCCTATCAGTGCAATGAGTATGGCTTCTGGAGAAAAGGAGGTTTCGCCTGCATCGTGAAGTTCTGTTCCAAGGACTCGTTACGGAGACACCTGATGATCCTTATGTTGAGAGCCCACGCCTTCGAGGAGCAGTTAACGCAATTCGATTATCAATCCAATTATGAAGGTGAGGGAAACGTTTACATCGATGTTCAGCTCTTCCACGTGTCTTTCCGCTGCTGTCAGCTGGACAATCTAAAGTTACTGCAACGTGGGATGTCTAAGCAGCCGCGACGCACCGACGAATGTTCGTCGGATACGCTTGAGATCGAGGACCAAGAGGACGAGACCGATCGAGAGGAGGATGAGGAGGGCGATCCGAGAGAGCCAAAGAAGCGTTACCGGGCGACGACCTGGGGCAAATGCGCGCTCGCGAACCGGAAGAGACCGGTCTCGACCGAGGTTACCGTCGCTGGTAAAGCGAGATGGCATCAGTACTACGTGGAAGAACCCAATAGACTATTCTCCCTCTGGGGCGAGATACACATAACTGACGATATGTTCGACGAGGCGAACCGCGGTATGCAGACGTACGCTTGTTACGTAGTGTGTGCTGGCATGACTAGAATTATGGCACCGGAATATTGGAGCCCGAAGACTCTCGACGCGATCGTCGTGTGCGGGGATCGTTATTACACGCACAGCAAGCATGAGGCCGAGCTTAAGTCTGCCAGCGACGCAGATGCTAATCACTCGTTTAAGTACCTTTCCAATTGTTTCGATATCGGCGAGATCTTGTTCGAGGCCCGGATGCTGCCGGCCGTTAGCGGCAGATTGTACGTCGAGTCGGACGAGTGCCTGTGGAAGACACTGGAGCGAGTATTCTCGAGCTATCACTTCGCTGTATTGACATGCGAGAGCGCCTGTCTTGGTCTCTTCAAATTCTGCGGAGCTTACTACGTGTGCGATGTGAATTCGTTCGGCCCGCCGTTCTTCCGATACGGCCACGGCGCCGCGTATCTGCTGAGAGTCACATCCTTCCGCAAATTTGTGACGGTACTCGTGTTGATTATCGGCTCGTCAGAACGCAGCCGATTCAGCCTGAATCCCATCGAAATTCTCAGGATC
Organism: Mycetomoellerius zeteki; assembly: GCF_001594055.1. Lineage (NCBI taxonomy): Eukaryota > Metazoa > Arthropoda > Insecta > Hymenoptera > Formicidae > Mycetomoellerius > Mycetomoellerius zeteki. Next base: position 572,343 of record NW_017257296.1, read on the forward strand.
GTCGAAGTAGACACCGCAATCGACTCTCGTAGAAAACCACGTGACAAAAAGCATCATTTCAGGAGATTCGGGGGGAAAATAACGGGAAAGTTGTCGAGATTTGTGTTCGATAGGCAAAAGAAAAAAAGAATGAATAAGTAGAAAATCCGCACGTGATGTAACCGCATATAACAATTGAAAATAATAGAGGATTCGATTAAAAAAAATTATAAATGTGTAAAATAAAAAATTAAAAACAAATCTTTTATTATTTTAAATAAAATTTATAATTAAATTTAATTCATATCGGTGCAATTATTTTGATACAATTGATTGAATTGACTCACCTATAAACTCTCCTATCCTGTATCCGAACTATCCTATCCTGTCAGCGGAAAACCGCTGAGCAAAAAGTTCCAAACGCGACGCATTTTAAAATTTCTAAACGATCGACGGGCTTTAATATTTATGCGTGATGGAATATCGAAGCTCCGTGTAAACGTTTATATAAACGGGAATGTATTTTCCACAACAGCGAAGCGATTTCAATAAGAAAATATTGTTGTAAAACCGGGTTGCGCTCCAACAATAACAATAAGCGATAGTAGGGAAAATTTAAAGTTTTCGCGATCTAAATGGACACCTCGCTGCACACTTATATGTAAATGAGAGAATCCTCGATAAAGGTATCACATCGAGGCAAATTGATATTGCTCTCTTCGGATTAGATTGAAGGTCAATGAAAATCAACCACGAAAAATTCGAGATAAAATAAAATAAATTCAAATTGATTTAATTTGATCTATAATTATATATTGAATCAAGAAATAAACGTATTTTAAATCGCAGTAACACAAACTAACTGCGTGGAATGGAGAGAAGTGGACGAAATTAATTTTATTTAATTAATTTTACTCTTAACGTCATTGAGATAATCAGAGTTGAAACAAAAAGAGATTCGATGACGACTCGGTTAACATCGCAATCTATAAAATATTTGGATATATATTCTCTAAATTTTTTGGAATGGAATTTCACTCTAGAGAGAGTGAAAATTGAGTCTTTCCAATCTGGAAAAAGAGTGGCTCAATTTTTATCTTTAAAGAGTGAGATTTTCACTTTTTACAATGAAATTCACTCTAAAAGTTTTAGACAGTACATGCAACGCTATATATGTATGCATCCTGCGTATATAAATATTGTCATAAAGCTACGTGATAAAATTCTTATTTCTTCAATGTACTATAAAAAGATGATCTTTCGCAAATGTGTCAAAATACCTGTTCTACAATAGAATCGCAATTCGTAAGCCATAAGAAATTGGTTAATCACAGTTAAATATGACAAAAATAATTAACTATGATTGGTTAATTTCTTACGGCTTACGGCTTGCGATCCTATTGTGGAACAGACTTAAGGGGACCAGACGACAGACACACCGCACTTCGTGCTTCGATGCAATAATTTATTTCGGTATTGTACACATTCATCGTTAGTCATATTTACAATGGTATTTACAACATAGTCACGTATGTACATGCCCATACACATTGTCGATAAGAGCGTGAAAGCACTGGGCCGTCTTCCGTCGTCCTCGATCTCCTCGATTTACCAATGGGTGAGACTCGTCGTGTCTCGTCGTCACGGTCGCACTACGCTACCTCGAGATCGGAGCTGTCCGTGTCCTGTTCGAGCTTCTGCTGATGCTGCTGCTGTTGCTGTCTACTCAGACCCAGACGATCGCCCACCATCACCGTCGCCGCGGTGCCACCGTCGTCGGTACGCTGACGCTGCTCCAGCTGCAGCTTCCGGATGCGGTCCTGCTCTTCCCGCTTCTGCTTCCGCCACTTGGCGCGACGATTTTTAAACCATACCTGAAATGAATTTTGAAAAATTCAACGTAACGTTCAGAGGGACTCGTGTAAATTAATCATTCATTCGACAGAACTAAAATCGAGCGATTCTTTCTCGGACAATTAAAAATGTATTACTTTTCTTTAAATTAGGTACAAGATAAATTGAATATTGAGAGGAGCTCGTTATTTATATTGTTTAATTTCGACCATAATAGCAAGAGCATTCTAGGAAGTGGATAAGAAGAACAAGTTGCTTGAAAACAACATTATCTAATGAAGGATTAAATAGAATTTATTTTGCCCGCGAATAAAGGCGTCAGATTGGTGTAGAAGGTTTACCCTTTTCCATGAAAAGCCTTGCATTAAAAAAAAAAGTTAAAAACTTCTTTGAAAAGAAAGTATATACTAAAGTCCGTGGTGGTTTTGCTTCGATTTTGCTAGAAATTTATTTTTAGCTTTGACAGATATGGAACAAGCCTTTTACAGTCTAATAATGGATATTTAACAAGTGACAATAACGAATAAAGTTTATTTTTGTAGTCATAGAACAAATTAAAAACGCTTAAGAGATGTGTGTCTATAAGTAAAGTAATATAATTACAGTTTTTCTAAAGGTGAAGCTATGATACTATCGATTTTTAGCTACATGCAATTAAATAAATTAAAGCGAACATTTACCGGAGCCAATTGAACGATATTTGAAAAATATAATGTTTTTTAAATCGTGTGATTAGACAAGATACATCAACGTGCTACGAGATATTACTTAACGAAGTAAAAAAAGATGCGTGAGAGACATCAAACGATTCCCGTCGCACTCGCGGGACATGCATTTGTCCCTCACGCCTGTCTGAATCAATCCGAATGAAAACCGACAATCAATATTCAACCCCTACTCGCTCGTTCGTTTTGCTGCATTAGCTATTGTAATAGCTTAACCCTCGTTCACTTTGAAGCGTTCTCTCAGGTTAAGGACGATGAATCCCGGTTTACTCCTCGTGAGATGTAAAATTAAATCCGTCACGATTGCATTTCACGTGGACCAAGGTGTCTCGTGTCCTGTCAGCGGAAATTTTTTAATGACAACAGTGCCATGCGTACTAATTGTTCAATCAGAGAATTGTATGTCGATGTGTATCCTGAATAAAGTGTGGGAGCACCGATAGTTCCGAGCTGTTGTTTTTCCCGTGTCGATCCTTGGATCCGTCGAGTCGACGCGATCTTGGAAGCACACAAAACAGAACCTTAGGTTTCTCACCCCCTCCTCCCCCCTCCGGGTCGACCCGTTCCTAGCTCTTTCTTTGTCCTCTCCTGTGCTCCTTCCATCGGGCGCACCAAGAGTCGCTATTCTACTAATTCTGTGCAAACACCGTGGACTCTCGCTCGAAGAGGCGGCCCCGGGTACCAGACACGCAGGTATATGTTGTTCCCGTCTTTAAACAACTCTCGAGACTCGGGGGACTTTTCTTTGGCAAAGCCGACGCGACGCGGGTGGTCCCGCGAGTGTCAATGATTCTCAGAGTCCGTGATTACTCGACGGTATCGTCGTCGACCCCGGATTCCGTCGGACAATTTTACGCGACCCGTTCACAATTCCATTCTCGCGGCCCCGGTGTTTTAAAACCATTGAGGTGACGTCAATCGGCAATTACAATCAGTAAAATTTTAATCGATTCCAATGGTAGCTTTACATTTAGATTAATCGTCTAGACCAATTAAATACAGGAAAAAAAATTTATACTATTTTAATTAGACACAATTCGATTGAGTACCGAAAGTCGACTTTGACGTACTTTAACATGCGTTAATTATATATTGATGAATCATCAATTTAAAAGAAAGGCTCTTTGTAGAATCGAAACATTGCAGACAAAATGAATGTGTTGAAATGTACAAAACTGTTTGTACAAAAGGATTTTATTTTCAGTCACGGCTACGCTGTGTAAAAATCACAGAAATCACAATATATCGCTTACCGTCAGATTGAGAAGCTAGATCGTTAATTACTGGAAAAATAACGCTCGATCGGCGACACAATGAACTTATTGAAAGGTAAATTTATACGAAATTAACGTGACGCGGAAACGCGCGTTCCCTTTTCCTCTCTCCTCTCCCTTTCTCTCTCTTGTCTGCAGAGAGTACACCACTTTAGAGATTATAAATTGCACGATACTCACTATCCAACACACGTGCGCATACACGCGTGTACGCGAACAAGAGCGCGCGAGCGTATGTATAATTGAAGTAAACACATTATCGCTAAAGCTTTTAATCTAGCATGCAACTTGTTAGCTCAAGTCGACCGAGGCTCCGATAAATACCCACCGCGGTAAATTTTAATGACCGCGTTAAAATATTATGGGCTTTTATGCATTAGGACGACAAACACAGACCGTTCCATCCCACTCAGGAACGGCCGCGGCGGCGGCGTGAGCGCGTAGTTTGCCGACATTACATTACAAATTGTGCGTACCAGACCCGGGCCATCCGGACGGTCAATGTTTGTCGATCCGAAATCCAATATTCCGTTCACGGCTCGAGAAAGTAATTTGTCATCGGCAAGCGGCTTTAAGCCTGCCGCTGCACGGTGTAGCTTCACCGACGTTCCTCGGAAACGGTAGCACGTTCCTCGTTTTTAGAAAACGATCGCGGACAAATGGGAGCTCATAATTGTCAACACTGTGTTCTTTTCCACGCTATTCTCTTCTTATGATATCACTATTTCGTTAAATGCTTTGCGGTTGATTCCGTTTCATGATCAATACAAAGAAGGGAGTGTCCTCGACCATGATTTTAATAACTAGACTCTCACTTTAATTTGAGTGTATAATTTTCCGAAATCGACATTCAACTGGTAAGATAATTATAATAGTGAATACTAAATTAATTGCGACTATTAATTATAAATGTCGCGTAATCGATTCTAGATTCGTCGAAGGAATCATCATTAATCTTTACAGGATGGGAAAGCTATTATAGTGGAGCTGAAGCAGTCTTATATTTAAGGCAAGAAATACAATACAAAGTGAATTATAACAAATCTTATTCAAGGAAAAGCTGTAAGATTTAAAAAATAGACCTCCGCCTCTAAAGATTAAGATAGAAAATTCAAGATGTCAATAATAGAAGTGTAAGATTCGACTGACCTCGATCCTTTCTTCCTTAAGGTCGACTTGGAGAGCCAGCTGTTCTCGTAGGAGCACATCAGGATAATGAGTCTTGTCGAAGGTGGCCTCCAATTGTTCCAACTGTTCCTCCGTGAAGATCGTTCGATGGCGACGTTTTCTTTTCGCCATTGGGCCCATTCCCGGGTTGTTGGGATTTATCTGGTAGGGATGACCGGCGTGATAAAAAGCCGGTTGTCCGTGAAGTGAAACGCCGGCGGCGGCCATCGCCGCCACGTATCCTCCGGGATACAGTCCCGGATATGCCGCGGCTGAAATTCGGAAATGATAGAAGAATATGATAAAACTTGCGCCATTTTATTTTGAAACTCGCTATCCGAGTTCTCGTATACATCCTGCATGCCGCGGAATGACAATAAAGATTATCCGTGCGGCCGCCATGCCATTTGAACTTTGTATCGCATTAAAGATTCAAGCGTCCATTCTCGCGTTGGCGATTATAACATTTAGGGGAGCCCTAAAATCGATTGTGCGACGAGCGATAATTGTAACAATCGCGGTAATTCGGGCACTAAATCGACGCGATTGACAAAAGGATTACATCCTTTGCGATCAGGAATCCCAAATACCGGGCGATCGGCGGTTTCAACGTTCTCTCGAATCGAGAATTAACGCGATGGTGGAACGTTGCCGTCGGAAACGCGATACTACAAATTCGCAGACCTCCATTCACGCTGTTCGGGATAAAGAGGTCGCTCGGCACCCCCGTCCCGGGGGACGTTTTACTTTAAAATCTCGAAGAAAGCTGCTTAAACGCGACGTTGCGTATGAAAATGCGGGGACGGTAAAAATTTCTGCTTTTATCCAGCACCGCGGGCTTCTCCCTCACACCCATTCTCTCGCGTTCGCATGCTTCCTTTTCACGTTCTCCGTCTTCTAGCGGGATTGCGGAAGGAGCTAGATCGTTCATGCATGATCGAAACGGATTGCGGATTTCATCTCGCGTATCCCCAATGCGAGAGAGCGCAAGTTACCTTGAGGGAAAAATACCTAAAGCCCCCTGCGGGCATGAAAGAAATTTTGGCGCGTTTCGCACCGGCTCTCTTAGGATTTCGCGCAAGGTCTTACATTTTTGTATTGTAAAGTGTTAAACGTCTCTATGTTGAACGAAATACGTTTACCGTTCTACAGAAAATTGACGAAATACGAACGAATTAGATTCTTTGCGTTATAAAGAGAAGCGAGTTACGTGAGATGAAAAATGTAGTACGCAGAAAATATGAGATTGTAACGTCGATGGAAAGAAAAATGCGGACTAAAGTTTCATGATATTTGTAATTATTTATTCGTTGTAACAATGAGTTCGAAATTAAAGACACTAATTATGACATAATGATTTAGAATAGAGAATCGCACGCGAAGTATAGGATGCATTAATGACAATAAAATTTCCTGCGACGTTCAAAATACGTTTAAAATGACAATCTCGCTATCGTGTTAGCGTAAAACTGTTATGTTATGGCACGAGCTAGTAAAGAAACATAGTCAACAAAGTATAATCGGACAAAACGAAACAAATGAAATTTTTCGTTTCGTAGATACGAAATAGAGTCGAATAATCTCTGATCGCTCTGATTTCATTTGGATACGCGATTTAACACTTTACAACTCGTCAAATTTTGTTCTCTCATTTCAAAGTTAATAAATAATTTTTTTCAATTTTCTATATCGCTATCGGGGAAATAATTTACTAATTTACGGAATACAAAAAAATGTGGAGATTGGGCTCTTTCGCCGAATTCTCGATTTTTGATAAAATTGCTGCGAAATTGATGGCCGACATTCTGATCCGTATTGCAAAAAAGATAGCAAAGAACAATATATTGTTTCGATATCGCTTGATAAAACTGTAATATAATCGAATGAATGCAATTAACATTTCCAACGGCACGCATAAATTAATCGTCCGACCTCGCGTAATTGTTCAACACGAGCGATTTCAAACGCTTCATTTGCCCGAGCGCGTTATTATTTCTATCGGTTTCTCGACACAGTTTGGAAACTCCATTTCGCCGACTTGTCATACATAGAAGTTTAATATAATCCAACAATACGAACTTAATTCGATAACGTGACGATTATATTAATCAAGTTCCATTTAAGTTACGATTATAAACAGTAAAAGACGTGCTTATAGGATTCCAGATACTTCAATGTAGTTAATTATAATTTCATGCATACGAGAACTCGAATGACAAGAGCTCAACCTCAAAATGTAAGAGGCGTCCGGAGACGAAAGTCTAAAGGATTAGGCTCGTCTTTTAAGCGTCGCGGTCCCTTTGACAGACTTTCAGCCGAAAAGAGGAGTCACGCCGATCCTCGGGGGGGCGGCGTGTTACCCACCGAGAAAATCTGCCGAGGTGAACGCCAAGTGATGCAGCTGCTGTTGCAACGGATGCATCGTCGCGGTGGTGCGGCCAGCGACCGACTCGATCGTCTCCGGCGTCTGGATCACGGATGCGGCGACGGTGGTGGTGCTCGTGGGTGCGACGACGTTGCCTATCGGCCTCGGCGCCAGGATACTGTCGATGGTGAAGAGCGAGGTGGGAGACGACATGGTGGAGGCGGAGGTGCCGGTCGCGGGTCGCGAGGGGACGACCGGTTCGCGAACGCCGTGACGATGCCGTAGCATCGTCTCCTCCGTGCCGATCGGACTCCTGGCGAATGCGCGCTCGTGCGCGGCATCGGCGGCCGTCTCGTTCTGATTGTTGCGTCTCGTCACCACCGATATGTGATTCTGTGCGTCCGGCGAGTAGCTATACAGATAGCTGTGGCCGTAGCCTGATATACCGGGACCATCCGAGTGCAGCGGACTCGACGGCTCCGTCATGGGCGAGCGTGATCTCGGCGAGTCGCTCGCATAAGTGCTCTCTACCATGTTACGTAACGCGGGATACGAGCTCGCGGATGTATAGATGATGGTATCGGCGTTACACGGAAGTGAGATGCGCGTCGAGCGAGTCTCCGGACCCAGGATGCGAAGACGAAGGATACGGCTCGTTCTATCCTCGTCCTCCGGCGACGTTACGTTCTCGCTCGCATCGTAAGACGGAGATATCCGTGTGGATCGCGTTCACGACTTCTCGCGAATTTTTCGTTCTTTTTTTTTCTTTCTTTCTTTCCTTTACAGCCGGATGGGATGAATCCGCGCGATCCTGTCCCGTGCGGATACGAGGCTCCCGTCTCGCAGACGATCGCTCACCGACGTCGAGTCATCGACGCTCAACATCGAGAAGGAAGAGACGAGACGAGTCGTGTCGCGAGACGGGAAAGGCGCGAATCCGATCTCTCCTCCACGGGAAGATCCGTGCTCGATCTACCCCCCGCTTCTCGTAGGTGTATGTGTCCGCACTTTATCCACTCCGGACCGGGGCCGTTGAGCCGCCGTCGCAGGGGCGCCTATCGTCGCGCGTCGCGGACACAAAGTGACATCTTCTCGATAAAGGATATACATGGACTAGCCATAACGGTGGCCGCCGCGATGCCGCGTGGACGCGGTGCGCGCTACCTTCCTACCCTACCCGTGCCGTACCTCGCGCACAAACCGACAAAGCCACCCCCGTGGGTTCCCGTGAGCCGCGCCAGCCGCGTCGGTGGCGGACAGAGAGACACCCTCGGGTGCCACATCGGGTTGGCGTGCGTTGTCCGCGATCGGGGCGTGGTTCTATCTGGCTCCGACCACTTTTCCACCACCCGGTCGCACGCTCTCTCACCGCGATACCTCTCTCGCATCCCCTTCCCGTTCACGTTACGAAACGCGGCCGCGAGGGAGGGCGAGGGAGGACGAAGCGGAGGGCCGACGACGACGACAACGAGGTTCTCTCGCGCGGAGGGTGCGATCACGTCGCGTCGCGACGCTCCCGGGTGGGGGGGATCGCACCCCTTTCGAATACCGCGCCGCGGCAACAGACACACGCGAGGCAACGCGCGCCTGTGTCGCGAGAGGGTGGTCGCGAAATAACCCTCTGATGGAAAGAGAAAGAGAGAAGGAATAGGAGAAAGCATCGCGGAAGCGAACGACATATTTGTCGATGCATATTACGAAGGTTACCGAACTCCTCGCTCCTCCTCGCCGTCGCTCGAGCATGCGATCGAATCGAAGAGCTTATTTTTGCAAACCGTCTTAAATCGTTACTTTTCGAAAATGGAGACGTGTTAGAAAGTATTCCAATGGCTTCAGCACGTAATCTCCATTTATAAAACAAATATGCATTTAAAACGATATTCTTCGAAAGACACTCTTTTTGCAATTGTAATTCGACTTTGGACATTTGTCAATATTTATTTTATTAATCACTAATTATATGCTGCTCATTTAAGAAACAGCGGCATATCGCGACGCAACATCGTATACAAAAGAAGATTATCTAAATCTGACTATGTTCTCGACATGAAAATAACGAGATGAAAACCTCAGTTTCTAATTCTAATTATAATAGAGTGTTTCGCTACTTAAAATTTTATGAAACACTCTCTGTAAAGCACTTCCATTACTTTAAGTGCCAATACAAGTAATATAAAATCATTGAGAAGGATTATTGCAAATGACTCGTTGCTATCTTCCAATCTTTCATATTCTTTTTGTAATTCGTAGATATCAAGTAAAAATTTTATTAAAAAGAGAAAGAATCAGAAGAATGTATCAGTAAAAGATTTGTCATTTTTTTTTAAAACAATATTTGAAACAGAATTGTAGCAAAATCGAAGCAAGTTTATCATTGGGTTTCAATATACTCACTGTTTTCATTTAAAAAGAAATTGTTCAATTCCTTTTCCAAAAAATCTTTGATTTAAAAAATTTTATTTGATTTAAAAGCTTGATCTTTTACACCAACCTAATACATCTCTCTCTCTCTCTCTCTCTCTTTGTTATCTATTTTTATTCCTCTCAAGTTTCATTCGCAAAGAGCTCTGCTTTTTTATAAGTACGCAAAAATGACGTATAGATATTTTTGCCAAGTTCCTTCAAATTTAGCAGGGAATCTATTATCAGAGAATTAAGATCGCAAGTGCTGAATTTATACACGTTTATGTACTACTATTAATTTCGTTATAATTTCGTTGATCGTACGATTATAACAAAATGCTCTTCTGTCAGCGCATTCAGTTATTATTGTTCCTTTGAATATGTATCACTTCTTTACGCGCAGCTTGTGTTCAGAAAATCAATAATTGCTAATCTTAGGTAAGATTAGACATTTGCGACCGGTAATCTTAAATAATCGAACCGATCTGTCGACGTTATGGGATCAAATAGCGATCACAAACGCCAATCCGAACGCGATGAACCCCACGCGGAAATTTAGGCGTCGGTAGATCTGGATTATGGCGGTTGCGCGTTGCTAGAGAGGGACAGAGACACAGACAGAGAGAGAGGGGGGAAGGGGAGAAGGAGAGAGAACCATACCTACCTACCTATCTAGCGAATCCGCGTGGATCTGTTCAATTATTCAAATCCCAGCCAATGCATCCGTATTAATAACATAAAACCGTTGTAATGTGCATTGACTGTCGTCCCCCCTCCCGCCCCTCCTTCGTAACAGCGAGCGAGGGGCACAAGGGGGGTATCGTAATACACGCGAAGAATCGAGCGTGAAAAGCGCTTTCTCCTTCCCCCACTCTGTCTTTCTTTTTCTAGGACGCGTACCGACCCCGCCGAACATTGTAGGTACCCCGCGCGCGCGGCCACCCGTGTCTACCCCTCGCGACGAGCCCCTCCTTTCGATGAACCCCTCCCGGCCGAGGTATCGGCCTCCCTGATGCTGCGGTCCGCTCGGGCGCAGCGAGATCCACGTCGGAGCTTAATCCTAATCCGTACGTTAATCGTACGCCCGATCCGGCGAACCGGATCCCACATTCTGCGCGATTCGTGTACGCGTATTATGCCCATCTATCTGCCTGTCTACCTACTTACCTACCTACCTACCTACCTACCGGTTTAGGCCGTTGTCAGAACCAGGAGATGGCAGCTTGTCGCGCGCGCGCGAGGATCCGCGAGGAGAATTCTTGAGAAAAGAGGGCCTATCCGCCCTTCTCGCAGTGGACGGCCATTGTTCGCCGGGACGTCGTGAATTTTATTAGAGACGGACTGGGAACCGGCCATCGGCTAATATATCTCTTGATCTGCCGATGGTCTTTTTGCGATTGCTCGATCCATGCCGGGCGCTCATCTCGCGCCGAATGAACCGTTCCCCCGAAAACGAGAAATGGCGAACGGTACAGAGACTGGACGAGTTTACGATTTCGAAATTGGTATTACGAGTCCGGCCTCCAAGTATCATGAATTATAAATGAGACGCCGCGCCTCTCTTTCTCGGGGAGGAGAGGTAACGAAGTTAAATAAGTTTACTTCGACCGCACGGAGGCGGGAGGGACAGAGCGCGTGCGACGTCTTGAATACGCAATGAATCTCAATTGAGCGGGCGCGACGGAAAAGAGACGTAAATTGAAAGAGAGATGTAAAATAAGGATATCGCATCCTCCTCGCATTACAATACGCATATGTCGTTCGTTTAGCAATTCACACGAATCCTTCGTCGACGGCGTCGAGGTCATCTCCCTCTCTCTCCCCCCCCCTTTCTCTTTCTCGTCATCTCTTTTCTCTCTTCCTTTTTCTCCCAGCGAAACATCTCTCGCTTTAAGGAGCGCTCCCGGCGGGGCGGCTTCCACGAAAAAGATTACAATTTTCCCCAGCAATCACGGGGGGATGAATCCTCGGCGCTAATGCAGCGACAATACAGATGTTTTCGCGTCTAAGCGGCGTGCTAAGTGGATCTCGCCCGTTCCCCCCTTCCCGCTTTCCTCTCTCTCTCTCTCTCTCTCTCTCTCTCTCTCTCTCTCTCTCTCGCTCGCTCTCGCTCTCGCTCTTTCGTTTCTCGAGAGCGAATGCGCTGGAAAAAGCACCCGCGTCGATATTCTTAAAGGCGTAGCCGCGGGGTGTCAAGCGAACCGATACCTGATTTTCTCCAGCTTCCGAAGTCTCTTCTCAGCATCTCATCTCGCTCGGACTCTGTTACATTTGACTGCGTGCCTTCCTGCCTTCCCGCGTGCCGATCGAATAATTGGAGTAGATCCGATAGGAGTATAGGAGACGCGGCCGTTTGCCGTTCAGACGCGCCATTTTCATCTGAAGAGAGGAGGGAGACTTCGTATCGGCCTCCCGATACCCTGGTGAGACGTCCCTTATTGATAGGTATCGTTCGCTAAGAGGGACGGCGTGACGCTGTTGACGTTGCCGGCCTAAGACATTGTTCGGTTCGCATTTTGAACGATTATTCCGGGCCTGCTGGCCGATTCTTCCGGAATTTCACGCTCGTTTACTTCTTATGCTCTCGAGAAAACGACAAGCATTGAAATGGAAGGCAATTACTGGCCGTGAAGAGTTCCGATTCGTTCCTCGACTCTCAATAAGTGAGGAACGTTTTAAATCGTAGTCTTAAAGCGTATTATATTTGATGATATATCATATGTAATTGTACATTGTATTTATATTTTTTAAAAGTAACTGTGCTTTTTTTGGACTAATTAATTCATCTTGTTATATATTCATGTTGTTCTCCAGTATCGCAGAAATTGACATGAAAAAAAAAAACACAACTATAGTTTTATTGACTTACAGTACACAGGAGTTTGAAATACAACTTGTCCAAATTTGTCGTATATTATGCGATTATACATCGTCTTAATTATACTATAAATGCCTTCATATTTTAATAATTCTTTAAATTTGGGTTTTTCTAGCAGACTTCGTAAAATAAGCATTAATGTTTTATATTTTGTGTCAAAATATATATCAAAATAAGATATTAAATCTTTTATAAAACACTGATATAAAAAATAATATAAAATAACGAATATTATATCATCATATTATCCTTTTAAATAACTTTAAATTAATGTGAAACATTTTTTCAGAAAACATTTGCAATTCAACAAAAAACTCATATATCATGTCACTTAAAATAAATCATCCTTATACATATGATTACGTACTATACATGACGGAAAGCTTACTGTATAAACAATAGTGAAGAGACTTTTGTGTAACAAACGTAACTTAAACAATTACATAATTTAATCCCGGGAAACTTTCTCGCGCGAGAGGGACGGTTTAAAACAATTTTAAAACCACAACCGGAATATGCAAGATGAATGCGACTTATGTTAGAGTGCTCTCTCTGCCCGCGATCCTTTATCAGTTAATCCCGCGACAGTCCGCGGATTAGCGCGAGTAGTTGTAAAAACAACGGGACATCAGAGTAGAAAAAGATCGTAAGTGAGATTACGAGAGAGGATTCCGCGCACTTCCGCCGCGAGTCGCGGATGTGTCTCGCAAAATTAATATTTTCACGCCCCGTTTGCACGTTCGCGCGGCTCATAATGCATCGCGCAAATATTGTTTCTACGCCGAGCGCACACGGAATATCCCGCGCACCCTCGCGCTCGCGCATCCTCAAAGGATGCCGAATTTCGAAAGGACGCAAAGGGAAAGACGCGGCGAGGTATGGCCCGTGTCTTAATCCATCCGACCGAGTCCGGTGCGTTGTTCACGTGAGTTCCACAATGGATTAGCGCAGTCGATTACGGTTCCTCGTAAATATTTGCTCGTTCCCGGATTCGGGCAGGCCGACAATTCTTATACGTTCTCCCTTTCGCCTATTGTGTAGAAGGCCCTCGTAAGGCAGTTCGTGAAGTCCGGTTCCTGAACCGGTGCCACTGCATCCGCGCGGTTGCGAAAGGATGCGCCGCGATTCTCAAGAATCACTTTATAACTGCGACTCGAGAGTTTGACGAACGTAGAATTATGCTGGTTCTACAATAGGAGTTGACTGCGATGGATTAATTATTTATGACTTATGACTTAATTATTTAAATAATTGACTCATCACAGTAGAATGTGAAAAGAATAATCGATTGCAATGGGTTTTTTACAATAAGACATTATCTAAACTTTTTTAAGTCTTAAGCCGTAAGAAATTTACCGATTATTCTTCTCACATTCGACTGTGATTATTCAATTTTTACAACTTAAGACTTACGATGTAAGGTTAAATAACAATTTATTGCAGAATGTGCTTAATTAGTCAATTGGTTAGTAAGACTTAAGACTTATGATTTTTATTATAAAATCAGCATTATGGGCTTTCTATAATAAATTGTTAATAATAAATCAGGAGTGAGTTATAAACAAGTAATGTGTATAATAGTTTTTCTATAAGTCATTATCTAAGCTTAAGCCGTAAGAAATTGATCAATCACAGTTGAAAGTGAGAAGAATAATTAATTATGATTGGTTAATTTCTTACGGATTAAGATTTAAAGCTTGGGTAATGACTCATCGTAGAAAACCCATACGACAATAATCAGTAATCAGACTGCCAGTTCAAATTCTATTTTTTACGATTTAAAATTTATGAGCTTTCTAATACACACCGAAAAAATCGTATTTTGTATTTGTGAATAGTTCCGTTTAAAGCTATTCTCTAATCAAATATTCTAAAAAATTTAGAATATTTCTTTATAAACATATCTTCTTAAGAATAATATCTGAATAAAGATATAGAATAAGGATATAGAATAAAGATATACAATAAAGATAAAGAAAATTCTCTAAAACATGTCGGTACTTGATTAATAAATAATATTCGTCTTCGTGTTTATCCAGTTTACTAGTTCTGAAGAACCATTCGTCCGCGGCGGACGCGTCTCGGTTTGGGTGCTTTTATCTCGTATATTTTTGAAAGTGTTGCCGACTTATGCCTAAATTCTGAGCAGAATCGTAAGGCTCGTAACATACTCCTGTAAGACTTGTAAGAATTTTTAAGTGCTGATACCTTTATACAATATTTTTGCAGACAGCTTCTTATTAGCCATAAAATTTACAAGAAATCGTAGATATTTACGAATAATCGTACGTCTTATGATACATATGCATAAAATTAGAATAGTCACAAGTTCTTACAAATTTTACGAGAACACGTTACGAATCTTAGGAGTCTGCTTAGAATTGTCTGTGAAACCTTAGACTGTGTCTTAAGAAACATATAGCTGTCTCCAGGTTTTGGACGACCAGTCCGTTCATCATAGACGAAGCCATCGGGCAGACTTCGCTATTTTCGCAGGCATTGCAACACCTTTTTGTTTTTACGTTTTCTAATCGTATCGACCTCTGTTTATAATTTCGAGAGGCGGGAGCCATTAAAAGAAGAAGAAGAAGCCTTCGCATGCATGTAAGTCCGCGCGTATTATACCATATCGTGTCCTGACGTTTTCAAGATTAAAGACATCGAGATAAAGCTTTTTGAATAAAGATTTGCTTTTTATTCCTGAAGTGGCTGCATTAATTTAGAGTTATTTATATTTCTTTCTCCGTTAGAAGGAGAAAACAAAATAACTAATGTGTTCGCGATCTCTATAACCTGTATAGTGTTGTTCATTGTGAAACATGGAAGAAGTAAAAAAGTGGCTGCTTCAATACAACGTATCGGAACTAATCAATCGTTTTGAAAGCAAGTACAAATTGGAAGTTTTGCGAGCGTACGTATCATGTACATATTATTACGTATGTCATGTACATACCTAACACACTACGTGCGTGCGTACGTGTGTGTGTGTGTGTGTGTGTGTGTGTGTGTGTAAAGATTAAAATATATTCTACTCCATAATAGAGGAATATTCTAAATAATTAGAATATCTTATTATAATAGAGGAAAATCCTCTAATTTTTATAATATATACTTGGCGCTTATTTTAGTAGAAAGCATTCTGTAGTTTAGAATATACACTGAAATACTAGAATAAAATTTTTTCGGTGCATCGTTAGTCACCATACTAGTAGTAAGTCAGAATTATAGTCATAAATCTTAGAGGAAATTTAAATTCAGACTAAATCATATTAGATCGTTACGATATTTCAGCCAATCAGCGAAGTAGTTCTCAAGGCAAATAATAAACAGTTTGTAATTACGATTTAATAGCGGCGAGGCAAACCACCAGAGATTAGTCGGTATCGATGGTAATTCGTAATCTTTGGAAAAAATCGGCAGAATTTTTACAATTTCAGTAACGAGATTAGAACTAATCCACAAAGAGTTTTCCGAAGAAGATTTTCACCAAGCGGAAAAATATTACGCAACCTTTCACATGTGCCTAATTACGTGAGATTCTACTGGCTATTATCGAAAACGCGGACTCGAGATCGCTGCGCGATATATCTATAATACATACGCACGAATATATCCGTACCTTATGTACATACATACATTTATACATGCGCGATATATTATATATATATATACATTATATGTATAGATACGTGCGCGACGAATAATTGTTCGCGCTCGTACCGCGCGACGATGCGCAACGATCTCAAATTTATTGGCATGCACGTTAATTACTTTAATTATTACACCGCTGTCAAAGGCTGATCGGAATACAAAGGAAGTTTATTCGACGCTGAACTATGTTCGCATCGCCCCGAGTCACCAATCGCCAATTAATTTTCCATAATTGGACGGACACGCTGCCGGAGCACGCTCTACACTCCTTGACGTTCGTTGCACGCGTGCAACACGCGTGTATATATGTTACATACATATATATGAATATATATATGTATATGCGCGGGTGGTACACGCATATATACGTACATACACCCCTGTGGTACCTGGCGCCCCACGCACACGACTCTGCTTAAAACGCGTCGCAACCAGCCGCCGGCCACATCGCCGTATTTTCAGCAGGGAACCAATTAACAGTTTTCACCTATTCCTTTTCAGGTGACCGAACGTGCCCAACAAAAAAAATCGAAATAAACGCTGGGACGAGGCATAGGGGTAGCAGGGGAATGAGAGGGAGGGAAGAGTAGGGAGCGAGCGAAAAAAATAGCGCACGGGTAGGCGGCCTCGCCGGAAAAATCAACTCCGGTTCTTGCCGAGTGCACATTTTTCGATGTCGACGCCATTAAAATTGGACTCGATACACGACACTGACAAATAGTGCGTTTTCTGACAAGCGGCAAGCGTAATTAGTCGTAGCCGTAAGGTATACGGTTGAATTCGGAAAAAAAAAATGGGGAAAATGAAAAACGCATTCGTGTAAAGCACCGCCAATTTCGTCAGCGACTCATTGGAAAATAAACGCTGGATACAGCAGGTGGATCGTAACGAAAAATCTTACCTTCCGATATTTTTTTTTCTCTCGTTAATGAAGTTCCGATTTGAAGCACGTCGAAGCTTTTTTTCGCAAAATTATGAAGAGCCGGTTCTCGCGGAAGAATTAGAGAAGAGAGTGTGACAAAGTTTGGCTACGAGCGATTTTGTCAAAATTCTATGAGAAAGAAAGACATGTATTATACTTTCTTCTTATATGTATATACATATTATCTCACTCTAACTTATGATATCTCATTCTATAATCTTCATTAAAGTTATAAAGTAAGATAGTATATAAGTTAAAATAAGATAATAAATACATATACAAGGAAAAAATATGGGTATATACTCTTTTATAGAATTTTAACAAAATCGCACGTGGCCACTTTATTATAGGAAGAACTCTATTATAGGGAGACCTTCTAATTATTTAGTCACAGTAAGGAATCCGATATTTTTTGTTCATCAAAATCATGCAAATGAGAAAAGATATGTTTAAACTCTGTAATGATGCAAAAAGAAAGATATGTACTATTTCACTTTTATTAACGCAATTTGACGAAAAATGTCAGGTCAATCACAGGTTGCCATCTCGTAATTAGACTCTGGTTAGAAGGTCTCTCTATGAAAAAATCAACGAGGAACGTTTTATTCGTTAAAAAGTGCATTATAGAGCTGCGTGTTATCGGGGGTATGCGAGAAATAATTTGACCCCGTTAATGGTCGTACGGGACTATCGAGCTAAATAAATCTGCAAGTAAACAAATAAATAAATAAGAGTAGCTCAACGTACGTGAGACTGCCATACGAGGATGGGTGGCCCTTTAAAGCCGTTTCCGAAGGATACGGATTTCGCTAAGTGATACCAATAACTCGGTGGGCTAACAATAGGGCACACTTCTCCGCGGGATTCGACGGAGGATATAGACGGAGGACCGCGGCAATCCCGTGGGATGTTATCTAATCCCGCTGGATTTGTTGATTCTGCGTCTTGCGCCCGGCAAAGCCCGATGAGGTTTTCGTGTAGCACGGGATTACCCCTATTTTCCGCGACCTAAACTCACCCCCATCCCCTTCTCAAATGACGCGCCGTTCACTGTGTAGTGGAAACATGACGTGTTGTCGGATACTGTACCCTATTCGTCGCTAAACAATCCGCGTAAAGTTAACCGTAAAGCAACTTATGGGCTTTCTATAATAAAGGCAGGAGCACAGACCTTTGCGTAATGCATAGTGCATGAAGGATAAGAGAATCGATCAATCAAAGTTTTTCCTTTCCATGAAATGGAGCACTCTGATTGGTCAATTTTCTTATGCTTTATAGACTTTCTACAATAAGTCGTTACTTAAGCTTTTAAGTCTTAAGCTGTAAGAAATTAATCAATCACAGTCGATTATTCTTCTTGCATTCGACTGTGATTGGTCGATTTCTTATGGTTTATGGGCGGTATTCATACACTGAGAAAAAAATACATTGATTCAATTAAAATCTATATTACGGGCTGTTACTAACATAAGTAATTAATTCATATATATTTTTATTGACATAAAGGCCTTGATTATTGAAATAATAATTCATATCTTTATGTCAATAAAAATATACATAAATTAATCACTTATGCTAGTGACAGCCCGTAATATAGACTTTAATTGAATCAACAACATTTTTTTCTCCGTGTAGTCCGTTCTTATTTTAAGACCATCTTAAGTAATGTGTTAAGATGGCTAATGCAGCCCTCTGATTGGTTGATGACATCTTAAGACTGTACTTAAAACAGTCTCAAATATAAGAATCGACTATGAATACTGACCTATGACTTAAAACTATAATAGGTAATGGCTTATTGTAGAAAGCCCATCATTATGTATTATGCGCAGGGTTGAGTAGTGCTATGTTAAAAAGATAAAAGTTAAGTTAAAAAGTTAAAAAGTTAATTAATTTTAACTTAACTTGGTTATATTTTGGACTCTTAACTTTTTAACTTAATTTAGTTACATTTTATCGGTAACTATTAACTTTTAATTTGATTTTTTTTAAGTTAATCCTCAGACACAATGGAGAGGATAATGAGTATATAATTTAGTAATTTTATATTGTATAATCGTTACTTGTGAACAAAAATAACCAGATTCTTTAATAAATATGCTGTAAGAAAGGACAAATATGAAAAATTATGTAAAATGATGGTCAAACTTTTTCTTTTTCTTTTTTTTTGGTTGTTCGTTCAGACCATATTTAACTATTAACTTTTAACTCCTCAATTACTTTTTTTATTAACTTAACTTTTAATTAAATTAATTTCATTATGGATTAACTTGTATTTTAATTAAGTTAAATTTTCAAAGCTATTAACTTCAACTTAACTTAGTTAAAAAAAAAACTTAACTTACCCTGATTATGTGTTATGCAAAGGTCTGTGCTATGGCATTAAGCCATTACTTAAGCTTTAAGTTTTAAGCCATAAGAAATTGACTAATCACAGTCGAATGTGAAAAAAATAATTGACTATGAGAGAGAGAGAGAGACTGGTCAATTTCTTACGGTTTAAGATTTAAAGCTTAGATAATGGCTTATTGTAGAAAGCCCATCAGACTTTTGTATAACGCAAAAAGTATAAGGCATAAGAAAATCAATCAATCAGAGTATGAAATGAAGGACTCTGATTAATTGATTCTCTTATACCTTATGCGTTATGCAAAAGTCTATGTTGCGGCCTTAAGATTTCCTATCGACGCGCGTATTAACTTATCACCGTAAACTGTATAATAGCGTAATAATATTGTATGACATATTATACAGCGCACAATACAATGCGATTGTACAACGGCATAATGATTAAATCCGGAGGTGCGAGTTAATAGCTGGAATGGCTTAATTGGAGGTGATAGTGGCATTAAACGGCCGATAAAGGGTAGCCTTTATATAATATGTCGCTTGGAAAATCATTCTCAATAAGACGAATGTTTGTATTAAATTTTAAAGCTAGGTCCGAAATTAACATGACCTAATTCAAAATAATCGCTATATGTATGTTACGTGAAATTTTGTGTTCCTAAACGTATAAAGATGTTAATATTTTTTTTACTGATTATATACAAATGTTAACTGATTACTTCAAATTGAAGAAATGTTATTTGGATAAGCTTAGTTTTTTAGAAATAAAAATATGCAAAATTTTCCAACCGATATGTAGAACAACCTATAAAATTTATTTGGAGATAATAATAAATTAACAAGAAGAAATTCTAACTGACTTTTAATTTAAAGATTGATAAAATTGTCTACAAGCATTATTTCATCTTCAAATAAATCTAGAAATTGTTAAACAAGTCTCAACCGATTTTTAAAATATTTTAAATAAATTTAGAGATTGTAAATAAAAATCAATAGATTATTGACCTAAAGCATTGCTTTTTCTGTTGCAAGTTCCTTTTTAACGTTTGCAGCAAGGATTGATAACGGCGATTGTGGCAGGGTGCAGAGGATAGCGGTGGGGCTGGACGAGGAAAGAAGATAAAAAAGCGTGTTTTATCGCGCGATTACCATTCTTCCGCAAATTGGCGCGAGGAGAGATATTCCGGACCGGAAACCGATGGCGCGCGGTAAACAAAGATGTGCCGCAGTACTTCTGCCCTGCGGTGCATCGCCCACCTACACCTCACCACCTCCCCCCTACCGTAACGCGCAGATTATTCTATTACACGTTGCGTAAACACCGAGGGCACAAGCGGACGACGTGGGTACCCCCAGAGCGGCGCGAGCTGCCTCCGCGGCCTCCAGTGAGTGATGCTGTTTGCTCTGAAAATGCGTTATTGTTTCACCGCGATAAAAAATTCAACGTTTGGATAATTACATCAGAACTGATCGATCAGCAGAGGGAACGGGGCAAAGGGTGGTCGCCCCGAGCGAGTTTCCACTGGGTTACTGACTTACTTAGTCCGCTCGTTTCTGCCGCTGAGCGCGGCGCAAAAGAAAAAAGAAGAGAGAAAAAAATAGAAGAAAAGAAGGGGCGGATTTTGCGGTTTAACGATCGATCGTTTTTCGAAGGTGGAGGTACTTCCAAGGACTTCGATTCTTTCCCCTGGTTACTTTTTTAAAACTTCCAAAAATTCAGGTTATTTCGTCTTTACGTCAAATTTAGTTGTAAGCGGACGTAAAAGGTTTAGTCGTGTCATTAATCGCGCACAGACTATGAGCATGAAAATTTACGAGGAAAAGAATCGAAGTCCTTGGATGTACCTTCGAATGTCTTCGAACGATAATTGAACAGCTGAGTTTCGCAGATATTTTATCGACAAAAAAAAACACACACACACACACGAGTCAATTTTTTTTAGAAATAAGAGATCTTTCAAATATATCGAGTCTGCTTTGAGATGCGCAGTGATATTGCGAAAAGTGTTCGCAATGTTTATTTATAAATGATTTAAAGCTTTATATCCTCAAAATTCTCATTCGTTATAATCTCAATTTTTTAAATATTATTTGATGCCTCTAAAAATTATTTACATCACATTTACAGTATTTATTATTAATTTAGTTTCTTTGCAAAAAAAAATGGCACTTCAATCTTACTGTTATAATCAATAATCAACTTTAATAGCTTTAAAAAAGAAAGAAACATTATAAAAAAATTGAAAGAACTTGATACGATTAGAGTCCCGATAGTAAAACATTGAAGAACGAAACATTTTGCGAATCCAATTAGGGTTGTCGATATCGAATAGAAATATCCATTTTGAATATATTCATCAATGCAAAAACTATTTATATTTACCCTGAATGAATTGGTATTATATCGAATATATCGAATACATCGAATATATATTCATTATTCGATATATTCAATATGATGTCTATTCATTCAGAGTGAATGTAAATAGTTTTTTAATTGATGATAAATATATA
Organism: Mycetomoellerius zeteki; assembly: GCF_001594055.1. Lineage (NCBI taxonomy): Eukaryota > Metazoa > Arthropoda > Insecta > Hymenoptera > Formicidae > Mycetomoellerius > Mycetomoellerius zeteki. The sequence continues at coordinate 594,424 of NW_017257296.1, forward strand.
TATATATATATACATAGTGAATATTTCTATTTAATTTCGACAACCCTAAATCCAATTTCCGAGTTATTTTTTACGAATATGTATTTTTACAAATTCGGGACACTTCTTATGTCTTGAGAAACTATAAGGCAAAACTAATAATAAGCTCGTAGGAGGCTTTTTCGGGAATTTATTTATATTTCTACAGATACGAACTTAAGACGCTTTGAAAGTGAGTTGTCCGATTGACGAGTTTTCCAAAATGCCTTTCTATTGCGATCGACGGAACACGTTTGCTCGCCCCGTGTGGCTTCCTCTATCCACGGGAATACATACCACTCTATTCCCCGTCTATTCGCCCGCGCGGATCAGCGAAAACAGAAATACGACGGGGAGAGGAATCGCTACTTTTTTGGTCGAGCCAATCGGTGCGTGGCAGCTGCGATCCTTTCTCGAATCTCTTTCCTTTCGCGTGTGTTCCCTCTTTTCTTCGGACCGACAGGCCCAGGTTTTCCCGGGTAATCCCTTCGAGGAAGAACGTATGATGGGCGGAGGGAGGGAGAGAAAACAGAGGAGAGAGAGAGAGAGAGAGAGGGAGCAGAGCGATTTCGCGCGCGCGGGAGCGGAAGAAACGAGGATGGCTCGCGAGAGAGGACGACCGACGATCCCGCGCTGTTTGCCTTTTATTAAACTCTTGTTAAACGCCGCCTTTCACCGCACACACAATTGAATCGGCAAAACAGCGAAGATAATGCCCCTACTGGCTCGGTATACGCCCGCAGGACGCGGAAAAAAAGGGAAAGAGAGCCGTCGAGGGAGGGCAAAAGAGAGGGAATGAGAGGGAGAGGGTGAAAGAGAGGAGGAAGACTTACCGCAAACACCAGTTCCTTGTACGTCTTGAAATGGACACCGTGTAATCCGCCTCTTTATGCAGCGACTGCGGGGATCGTCCGGGATTCTTCTTCAGCCAAGAATCTCGCTCGCGCAGCGGAGGCTCTTCGGCGTGAAAGGCGGTCTCCACGATCAGCTCGAGATCGATTTCTCGTGAAAAGAAACCTCCGCAAAAAATGGCGTGGTCCACCCTCCGCAAAACGGACCCGTGTCTGATGAAAATATTTGGATGTTTCCAACTCGAGATCGACACGGTCGTCGAAAGGGGCCCGTTTCGGTTTCAAAGGGCTGTGGAAATCGAGGACCCTTCTTCCTCGATTACCCGCGCCCAACGGAACCCTTCGCCAAAGTTGTTCCTTCCATGTCTTAATTCGCATAGTCGTGACACGTGAGAAAGAAGATCACATTCGTCCCAGACCACTTTAAATCCGTAATTCAGGATAGAATTCTATTTATACTTTTGTATATCATGTAATACGAAAAGTAATTAAAATGAAATAAGATTCCTTACATTAAAACAAATGAAAACGTTGTTATTAATTTAGCCCAATTATTACAGCGCCGATTCCTAATTACCCATTTTTAACTTCTTTGTTTTAATACGAAAAATATTTAAGGAGAATCAAAATACGTAAAATGTGCATTAAAATATACGTCTAAATATATATACGACGATGAATTCATAAAGCCTACTTTAAACAATTTATGATTCATCAAAATTTAAAGTAAAAGTCTAATTTTGTATGATGTATGGAAAAAAAATAAATGAGAATCAGAATACATAACTGCATAAAATATATAAAATGCATACAAAAGTCAAAATAGAATTATAATTATGATTCTATATACAATACTATTCTATACAATCTATAATTCGTGTTAGAAAGTCCAGAACAGAATTTTATTCATGCTTTTATGCATCGTGTAATATAGAATATAATATTTAAAGAGAAATAGAAATATATTCATATGAAATATATATTAAAATGTGCATATATACAAAATATGCGATATTTATAAAGTTACATGTAAAATTTTCTCTTAAAATCTAAAACGTTAGTTCTATAGATTATTTAAAACGGACTTTTAATCACTTTAAAACGATTATTTGCTTCTATCAAAAAGACGACAAATTCACGTTGCACACTTCATTCGTAACGTTTCACTAAAAAAATATGTATCTCAATTATTATTCGATAGAGAACCGAAAGTATAAATGGATATTAACACTTCGTTCGCGGGAGTCTCGCTTGAATCGATTAGAAAACAATAAATAAAAAAAAAATATAACAATAAAAAAATCCGCGTGCGTTTTCCCGCAACCGTCTCTCCCCTACCCGCGTCGATTATTATTATCCGCGGTCGTTCGTAACGATTCGTTGCGTCACCGCTCTGCCCCGCCCCGCTCCGCTCCGCTTTCGGGCACGCATCGGTGACATCGGTTTGTAAAAAAAACACTTTTAATCGCTGGCTTGAGATATGTCTCAACATCGGAGGTTACGCCGTGAAAAATAACGGTGATACACAAACGGCGATATCGCGGCTTGGCAGTTCTATCATTATTTATTGCCATAGCAGAAATGAAATTCCTGGTAGGCGGGAGGGGAACGGGGCGTTTTTCTCTCGATCAAATCGCATGCAAACAATCGCAATGCGATCGCGCCGTCGCGAATAATACTCCGACTGTTCCACAGAAATTGGAGCAGAGCACCTGCGAGAGAAAAACATTGTAAAATTTTCGTGGCTCGTTTTAAAATTGTTGCGGAACAATCGGTTAAGCTTCTCTCGAGAAATAGTCGATTCTCGAGAGAAATTTAATCGATCTCTATAAAGTAGCATTTATTCATGTTTAATTAATTCACAGATTCAAGAATATTTGATTATCGTCATGGATTATAGTCTGAAAATATAAGTAGATCAAATTCAGTTTCGAATAAATTTAAACGAAGTATCTAGAAAGTTGGACACCTTATACTTTTCTATCCTAAATAGGCCATATGTATTGAAAATGTTTTTTTATTTGTTATTTTATTATGTTTTACTTTTTTTAATACAACATACCATAATATGGTATGTGCATGGTAATAACTTTAAGTTTGCTTTATTCGGAATTATAATAATATAATATGATATATTTATATACATTTTTCAAATAAAATTAAAATTCCTATTCTAACTCTTAATAACAGTAACAATATCGTTGTATTGTCATTGTGCAGGTTTTACATGGTAAAACAATGATATAACGATATTGTTACTATCGTTAAGAATTACAAAATAAGGTGTCTGCCTTTGAAATTTTAACCTCTCCTTGTTTGTAAAAATCCATTTTAAATGATCTACGATCTCAATACGTAATTCGCGTCAGATAAAAATGGGAGGGAATACAATTTTTATTAAATACCATTTGTATTTAATTTTATAGCATTTATACGCGTTTTATGAGATAATATATATTTCATGTATTTGTGTATATTTTATAATTCTTCAAATATTTCTCACGTCACACAACATATAAAATTGCAAATAAAATTGTATTTTGAACTCCAACGCGCCAATCGCAGATCGTCCAAAGCGGATCTAGGTAGCGTAGCGTGGAAAAAAAGGAAGAATGCGCGGGAATGATTTATAAACATCGTTTATTTCTGCACTGTGTATTTTGTAGTCGGCTCAACAAAACAGTTTTAATCGTTTACCCGCGCACTATCTCGCGCGATTCGTTTTCTATTTCATGCACACCTACAGTGGTAACATGTATAACGAAGTAAAAATCAAGTGATAAGTACTCGTACAAAACGTAGAATATTTTTCTCCTGTCTTTTTTCCTTTTTTTTTTTAAAGGAGTCAGGGAAAGGATAGAGATTTTTGCTTTAAGAGCATGTGGTAGGACTCTGTACGCGCGTACGCGTATATTTATACATATATATCTCGTTATGTACACATATACTTTTTTTCTATACATTCTTTAAACAGAGATGACGTTGTGCATATCGATAGGTGTATCCTCGATGTAACAGTAATTTATATTTTGCTTTGTGCATTTTCCTTATATTGATTGCCGTTTTTTGTTTCGTCTTCTTCTCCCTCGTCCACCTAATCGTCAGTCTCGTTCATTATCCAATGACCGACGATTATTTTAATTGACTAATAAATACAGTGGCGAAAGTACGAGATTATAGAATCTGACCTGCGCTCGCGCAACGCGCCGAAGCCTCCGAGATACCGATATAGTTGATATATGTATCTGTATACTTAATTGCTAATCGCTCTCATTAGATATTACGCAACGTTTGACCCTTCGACCGCTAAACTCTTTTGCTCTATGGTGCAACCAGCAATAATTAATGAACTTATTAATGAGCAGACTAATTTCAATTTAGATTATAAATGGTTCTGAGCCATGTTGCGGGTGAACAAATGGAAAAAACGTTCCAAACGCTAAGCGAATTAAAGAAGTAAATACAGGGAAGTTATATAAAAGAAAGCAATTGTAGAATAAAACGTGACGTTACACTATATGGAAACGAATTTAAAAAAGTTCGCTTTTAAAACGAAGCTGTATTATAAGACTAAAATGTCGACAATCCAAAGTAATCCCCTTTCGTAAGGTGTTCGAGGTAATTTTTAATAAATAATATATTATTCGTTTACAATTTCATATACAATTTTACCCCAGAACGAATCTATCTCTATCATTGCTTAATCATAATTTGTTAAAGTTGCTAAATTTCGTCACATCTTCAAGACGCCTGCCTCTCCATTGTGACTTATTGAATTGCCTTTTGTGCAACTAATGACGCTACCGAGTTACTTTCGAAAAGTTTCTCAGTTCAAAACAAGCTCGTGTGACAAGAGACGGATACGCGTTGCCAGTTTGTACCAGTCAGTATCAGTTTGTATCAGTCAGTATTATCCGGCAGCACGGAGAAATGCGTAACGATACATATTTTTTAAGCAGAAGGCATAGATCCTAATGTAGCCGTTTCTTACTTAACATTACTCGCACAACCAAAGCAATTATACCAGTATAAATACCAGCAATCTTCTCTCGCCTCTTTTTTATTGTATACTTCGTATATCTTATTTTACTTACAAAAAGTGTAAAATCTAGTTTAAATCTATTTTTATTTTTTTTAGATTTTGCTTTTTTTCTTGTTTTCTCGCACGAAATCATACGTTTCCATAATTTTGCGCGGTCGCTACAGATTAACAGAGTGCATAATTCTTATTCCTGAAAGTGCGTTAGGGTTCATTGTAACTATATAACGATATCATTTTTGCTGTAAATTGTACGACACGAAAAAGAAATTGACACTCCATTTTTTGATAACTTGTTATGGAACTGTATAATTGATAAGTAGACAATCTAATATTGTGTGAATTAAATTTCTATTCTTAGGCACGAGAATGATTCCAATTACTCTATTAAGGAACCTATAAGTTTTAATATTAGAGATGACTTGTACCTATCCCACGTTGCGTTTATTTTTCTCAGAAAAATTATAGAATCCAATAAAAGATTCTTTATACTGTCACATTTATCGAAAAATTTAACGATTATTATTTTTAATATTTGTAATATGTGTGTACAATTGGTTATTGATAAAATAAGGAGAAAGAGGAAAAAAAACATTAATTAAAACATTTATAAAGAAAAACGTACTTCATAAGTATTATCCTAAGAAGTGTCATTGCTATGCTACCGATAGAAATCATTAACGAGGTAAAACGCAACTAATAAAGATAGTATGGGATAGTACGAGATTCACTGTTATCTGCCGAATGTTTATCTTTTTACTGAACGACACGGACCTAAAAACTAAGTATTTAAATGCTATATCTTCGTGGAGAAATATACGTATCGTGTTTCACATGATACAACTATAAATTCGGTAAGATTACGTACATCGAAAATATAGATATATAATATATACATCTTTCTGTTGTATAGAGCCAAAATAGAAGTTTCAGTCGCATGGAAAACATCGCAATGTACTTCGTACATGAGTTCAATATTTTTTTCGGGTTAAGGTCTAACCGGTATCAAAAAATACATCGACATTAAAAGCTAGAGAGTCAACGTAATGATTTGATTCTTCGTACTTCTTAAAATCCGCATTAGCAACTCTATTGGTAATATAATATAGTTATTACGCTTCTCAATAAAGAAGAATCATTTCGTTTCTTTGGACTTTCTGATCGCGAGTCTCTTCAACACCTATACTCAACGTGGAGTTTAGGCGTGGGCCTCGTTAACTTCTTTGCAGCTTTTAGCTGCTTACGATTTCTTTGTTATCTCTTGCTCCTTCGTCTATGTTGGCTAACTTTACGCTACGAGTACATTATAATCCTATGATAGATATATATTACGCCACATATACCTGATATGCTAACAGGGAACATTTGAGCATCACCTATGATTCGAGAGGTGTTTTTGGCGGGGTGTAAGACATCTCCATCGTAATACCACCACTGCCGCGCCGAAATCGTGATGGGATGCCCGGGATATCGATGCTGTTGCGGGGCTTGCGCCTGCTGAGATGCCTCTCGACCCACTTCAACATCGTCAGAACCGAATCCGTACTGGGCAAACGTCTCTCCGCGGACGTGCGAATGATGTGCGATGATGCCACGCGGAAAGTAGCCGCCATACCTTTCAACGCCTAGATAAAAACAAACATTTTAAATTTCCCATGATGAAGATATACTAATGCAAAATGTCATTCTTGATCAGCTAGATCGTTCGGACCAGCAGCAAAACGATACAATTTCATACCTTCATCGCGTCTTCGTCTGTGACATCATCGCCAGCGTATATAATTCTAATACGCTCACTCCAATCTAGACCAAACGCCGTACGCAGGATATAGATAGAAGCACGTCCTTTGTTCCATTCGACTGGTGGTTTCGCCTCGATGGCGCAATGAGCTGTACAAGCCTTGAATCCGGCACCCTCGATGAGTCGTTTAGCCTGATCGACCATCTTGGGACGACCCTCCATCGGAGTTTCACGATAGTGGAACGTGAGAAGCGCACCTTTATTTTCGACCCAAGCACCGTCCCTGCAGAGCTATCAGCAAAGCAGACAAGACATGTAAATGTGTTGATTTTACAGGGATAAATATAAAACATATGTGTTTACGATCACGATCTCTTAATGATTTCGTGTAATTATTAAATATTTAATTCATTTAATATTTATTAAATGGATAGCGTTAACAATGGATCACGTTAACAATTTCATAGTCATTTCGTATCATCCATCACCTTCCATCGATGAGAAATATTTCAAGCGCTAACACGTTTATATCTATATTTGTATTACAAGGATCGATAGTAGTCTGGTGTACCTGTTCCTGAAGCGTTTGCATCAAACTGGCCACCTTGTCCTCTAATTCGGCAGGCATTGGATGGACGAACTTGCTGCCATCCGGATGCAGGATCTCCAGTCCATGATTGCCGGCATACGTGATACCCTCTATTCCGACCATCGATTTCACATTGATCACGTTTCTGCCTGATATAATCGCGATGTAAACATCTGACATGTTCGACAACCTTTGCAGGACGTTCTTCGTCTCGAGCGGCAAGATCGCCAGGTCGGGATGCGTGGCGATGGGTGCCAACGTACCATCGTAATCCAACAAAAGCGCCAATTTATGATTATCTCCGATGTACCTAGGGGACATGTGGTTGTCACTGGATCGTTATCCGGCTTTCGTCATGAGTCAGGTAACATTCGCTCGCGCGGGCCCGCCGGCTTTTATAAAAGCGTTTTCTTGATTTCTCAATGTCTCCCACCCCATCTCAATCACCCCATTTATAAGTCGTAGGGATCAAGGTATTTAGGATCAATACATGTTGCATAGCAAAGTGCATCGTAATTCATCGTTGTCACTGCCATCGGCGACGACGTCATAAGCATAGCCGCATCATATCGTTACGCTGCGACGTACCCAAACTCATGCTCGGTTTAAAAGTACTTAGAAGCATAGCTGATTTACATTAATACTATCTTTAACGATTAAGGCATCAATGCAATGAGCCTTTTTCCTTGCAAGTGCTATTTTTACACGAGAACCGCTAATTAGCTCGAGATAATAATAATCTCGCGCGATACTCGTTGTTTACGTATATATTTGTATATCACCTTATGGATATCTCCCGTTCATGCGCATGCGCTGGTCGGGCCCAGTCATGCACATCTTTTAACAGATCTGATACCTACTTGTTCAAATAATCGTCGAAATCATCCATAGTCACGGGCTGCATTGTAGTAGCGCCCACGGAGTCGTGCTCCTCGAGAGATCCCATGACCTGAAGGAAGGACTTCATCCAGTAATTAACATCATATATCCTCTCACGCCGACGTAAGTGATTCATTCTTAATGTCCGTTCGTCTTCGGGCATGGTGAGCGCCCTGTTAAAATCAATGTTTAAATTTCCTTTTACTTCGTTGTAAACATCAAAGTGCATCTTAATCAAACTAGAGTATAAAATATGGAAAAATAAAACTTTGATTCGACAAATAGTATATAATTTATTTTCAAACAATTATTTGCTTATGTTTTATTATTGAAACGGAGTTTCAATAAACAGTCATGTACCTGTGAATCACCTCCGCGGCCTCATCGATCTCATAAGGATTGCAAATCAAAGCTTCATGCATCATTTCGCCGGCTCCAGCGAAAGGCGACACTATCAGCACTCCCGGTGGTGTATTGATTTGACAGGCAACGAATTCCTTGGCGACTAAATTCATACCGTCCCGGAGTGGCGTGACGAGAGCGACAGCGGCATCCCTGTAGAATGCCGCTAGCTCGTCCTGACTCACGCAGCCGTAAATGTAACGTATGGGCGACCAATTGGGCGTCGTGAAGCGACCGTTTATGCAGCCGATCAGTTGATCCATCTCGAGCTTCAAATCCTGATACTCGCGGACGTCCGTGCGTGAGGGTACTGCGATTTGAAGCATCGTCACCTAACATACGCCACGTGATTGAATATAACTGTTCAACAGCTCTGATAGCATCGGCAACTACTTTACGAAGCAAGAGCTCGCGAGTAAGCGTATTAGATAATGACCTGTTCGCGATGCTCCGGATGTTTCTCCAACAGCATCTCGAAGGCTTTTAATCTGTGAACCAGGCCCTTCGTGTAATCGAGTCGATCGACGCCGAGAACGATCTTCTGATTCGACTGCATGACTTTTGTTGCGGTCTCTGACAACGAAACGAACCTATCGAATGGTATACCGATAGGCAGCGGTCTTACCCGCACCGTTCTACCACCGTGTTCAACCAGCAGGTTCTTACGGTCCACTCTGCAACCGAGACACCTCTGGCAGCAATCAACGAAGTTCAGGCAATAATCCTGAATGTGGAAACCCACCATGTCGCATCCTAAACGTCGCCACAAAGAGACATGTTAGAAATTGGTTCGAAAGAAGTTATTCAAAATAATTTACGCGATATCACTTACCCAGCATACCCTGCAGGATTTCGTCGGCCCACGGAAACAGCCTGAAGATATCCCATGGAGGAAAGGGTATGTGAAGGAAGAAACCTAATTTAAGCCTGAGATTCTTCTCCTCGGCCGCTTGTCTGATCCAATTAGCGGCCAACATCAAGTGATAATCGTGGACCCATACCAATGGCGTACCGTTCTGCTGGTTCTCTTGTTCCTTATGAATTTGTTCCAATGCACCAACCTATGTCAGAGAGAATCGTTCGGGAGAGCTGATAAATTATTTAATTATTACGATTATATTTCGAGGATACTGAGTATAGTATTTCTTTATAATAGCACTTAGCTCATAATTATTGTAATTTCTTTTTGCAGTGTAAGGACAGTAAATATTATTATAACATTATTACTACATTTGCATCTTACCGAAAAGGAAATATTGAATTAAAAGTGAACTACGAGATCTAACGACGTTGAGGATGGAAATTAATGAGATAATAAATGGGAGTAAGAGAGGTTCTCAAATTGCAAAAACCGCGATCAATAATCGTTACAAGTGTAGAATCATACTGTCTTCGCGGCGAACTGTTCGTTGACCGCGGAATACGCGCGCCAGTGTTCCGCGATGAAGGTCGCCCGATCCGGCATAGAATGGAAGAGAGGCCAGAAAGTTCCATTGCAGCATCCGTTGTAGTACGAGTCAAAGATGCCGTCGTCAACGTGAACCGCTACTACCTGAAAGTAAAGAGAGAAAGAGACTGAGACGGGGAATATCTCGTCTAATAATGTTTCTCCGCAATTATTCGTACTCGTGATGCGCATTTCTGTCGCTATTTCAAGAGGATTAATTTGAGTTACAAACATGCGAGTACAATGCAATCGTCGTGTCAGACAGCGTCAGAATACAATGGAAAATCTTGGCAAAGATCTCACCTGCCAGTGAGTACAATTGTATTTTTAAGTGCTCCACATGTAAAATAAGTAATGTCGTACATTACTTATTTTCACGGCATACAGCCATGTATGCCATGCATATATTGCATATATATGCATGTATTATTAATAATAATAATAATTATTATTATTATTAATAATACATGCATGTATATGCAATATATGCATGGCATACATGGCTGTATGCCGTGAAAATAAGTAATGTACGACATTACTTATTTTACATGTGGAGCACTTAAAAATACAACACATATATTTATTATTTTGTCATTAATAATAATAATAATAAATTAATACTAATTATAATAAATAAAAGAATATATTAATATGATATAAATGCTTTGAATTATAACTTGTTAATTTTGTTATTCTTCTTAACCAGCCCGCATTATTTCTTTTAATTGGATTTGATATGTATCGAACTTGATTAACGATTAATTAAGAATTATTCATAATTTATACCGAGTTGATTATTATCGGTTACATTGTTCCAATAAAGATTTAGGCAAAAGAACTTCAACAAAAGCTATATATTTTAAAAAAAATAGAAAACATGTATTTTTAAAAGCTTCTAGCTGTGTAATATGTTTAAAATATATATCAGCTGGCAGTGTTTTCCGTTATCTAGATAAAATTATATCTAAATAATTATATAGATGAAGAAATGACTTTATCTTATCTTTATCTAGATTATTAAGAATATAGATTATCTTTATCTTATCTTAGGTAAAATCTTTTTCAAATTAATTAAGATTGTAGAAGAGTATTGTAAAAAAATTTCTATATAACTTCTAGTAGTAGTAAGATGAGAATTTTTTTATGATATAGATAAAACTAGGATTAGTATGACATCAGTCATAATTCAAAGCGACATTAAAGTACTTTCATATTTAGAAGATAAATCTAAGGAATTAGATATTCTTAATTTGTATCCACACGTCAAACAAATTTTTTTAAAATATGACACATTGCCAGTGGAGCGCCTTTTTATTTGTGGACAATATTAATTCCACGTAGAAACCATTTGTTAGACGAAATGTTCAAAAAACTTTTATTCGAAAAAAATGAAGATTAATGAAAATATAAATATATTTTTTGTATCCTAAAGCCCAATTTCTTCATTTCTAGATAAGTTGCGGATAATCTTATTCAGGAGATTTCCATTGTATTCTGGGAGATATCTCTTGGATAAAATTATCTAGAGGTGCAGAAATTGGGCATGAATCGTTTTACTGCCTAATAGTTAGTTAAAAACAAAATTATCTTAAAAACTACCTAGATAAAAATTTTTTTAATTTCATCTTTTATCTAGATTAATGTAAAATTAATCATCTTCATCTTATCTAAGATACATTTTTGTGTGATTTATCTTATCTATATCTAGATAATTTTTAATTATCTAAGCGCAATTGTCAGCCGGGGAGCTCAAGAGTCATAATAAATTCAACGGAAGCGGTATCGCGACGCGAGAAATTGCCCTGATAATAAGAAATAGGATAGGAGTAGTAAATATCAGCCGCTAAATCGAAAGTACGTAAAGTCTAGTTTTGTATAAATACAAAGAAATACAAAGGTGTAATAAGTCTTAAGAAATCAACCAGTCTCGATCATTCTCTTCATATTCCACTGTGATTGGCCAATATCTCACGGCTTAAAGCTTATTACACCTATTATATGTTTCAGGACTTACCAGTCCTTCCCTGAATACCACTCGTTATCCCGCGAAATTCTGTTATTTTGCCAACGACATTGCCTCCTTTATTTCCGATTGCTCGCGTGAAAACAGGCCGTGCCAAGAAAGATCACTCGCCTCCTGACGCAAGTGAGCAATCGCTGACAGGCGATAACGCGGTTTAATACTTCTACGATAGACATAATCAACCGCGGCCTGGTCGTCGGTTTGTTATTTCTCCGGACAGATATCGCCGCTTTACGGGCACATTAATTAAGAGAGGTCAGGGAAAGCGACGACGGTTCTTTTTATCCGTACATGCGTCCGGATTGGGAGATCGTCGCGCATTGTTTTATCGCTCGAAAAAGAAAAATCTCGTGCTCGTACATCGTCGAAGTTGCTTAACTGCGTCACGATAAAACATAATCAATTCACCGACAGTGAATTCTTTAATCGTCGAGCGAGATCGGGAAACACACACACACACACACAAGTGATGACCTCGATCGATTTTAATTTGAGAGATCGTGGGGTCAGAATTGTATGTTAAAAGCGCTGCCGCTTCAAATTACGAACGTCACGTTAAAGCGTTATAAATGCAATTAAGAAATCGTAACAATGTATTTACGGTGATCAGTTTTAATCAAATTTGGTGTAAACAATTTGAGAAATACGCAATCAAGAAATTTCAAATTAATCGAGTTATTATCCAATAATTGCGAAGAAAAAGTTTTTTTTAATACTGAATCATGTTATTTGCAAGAAAAGATGCTTGGAAATTGTAAGCAACAAACAAAAGATTTCGTATACTAGTTTTGACTGGTATACTGATTGATATACTGACGTATACCATCCGCGGCGCAATTTTTTGGACGATGTGTGTGTGTGTGTGTGTGTGTGTGTGTCGGTGTGTGTTGTGTGTGTGATCTCAGATCTTCCTCATTATTAACATAGTTATCTTTGTTATTTAGAAGTATCAGAAGCGCACAATCACAAAGATGAATTTTATGAAAATGTGTATCTTGCATTTCTGTTTCGCCCAATGCGTTGCAACGGTCCATTTAAGGAAATAATGAAAATACTTTAATTGCTCGTTATCGCGTGTCTCGCAAGCGTACTCCACGTGACATGGCATGATAATCGGCTTTCCCCCCTTGCAGCGTTGTTTTTCTTTTTCGCCTTCTTTGTTTCCTATATATATGCTCGTTGTGTTATGCAAACATATTATTGAACGTTCCGGCCAGTGATAGACGGCAAAATAGGGCGGCTGAACAACGGACGACGTATATGTATGTAGCCACTGACGAAACGCTAATGATAGTAATGATGAAATCAATGCAAGGCGGAAAATTAAGTTACAGAATGAAGTAGGAGGAAGAACTTTTACAGTGCGACAGTAAAAAAAAACAATTCGTTAGCGTTGATAGACCAGGCAGTATCGCTGATCGATGTGAAAATCGGCAAATCATTACCTTTATTGCCTTCACATAAAGAAGATAATAATCTTCTTTTCTGGAGAACAAGAAAAATACCAGTGCACATTGCACATTTGGTATTTAATTCTAATACAAAATAAACCCAGAAAACAATTTGGACAAAAAGTTCAAATTCAGGACATAAGATATCTTAAGCGACGTCTACAATGAGATTTAAGGTGTAAAACTTAAAGGTGTAAAGCTCAAACCATAAAAAATGACTAAACAGACAAATGTGAGAATAATTAATTATGATTATTTTCACATTTGTCTGATTGATCAATTTCTTACAGCTTAAGGTTTAAGTCTTAAGCGTCGTCTACAATATGCGAAGTAAACTTGGTTTAAGAAGTAAGAGTAAGAAATTGACCAATCACAGTCGAATGTGAGAAGAATAATCGACTGTGATTGGTCAATTTCTTACTCTTACTTCTTAAACCAAGCTTACTTCGCATATTGTAGATGACGCCTTATCTATGTCTTAAAATCTCATTAGGCTAGGTCCACAACCTTGCTTTAAAAGGCCGTAAGCCGTAAGCTTTAAATTGTAAGTGACGATATATCGACCACAGAACTTGCTTTTAAAATGTTTTAAAATGCTTTTGAACCGTAAGAATTGGGTTTTGCTCAATTCACTTAAGTCTAACGGTTAAAGCCTAAAAACTGCGCAAAAACAGTTTAAAAACAGAAATTATTGTTACTTAAGGCTAGGTCCAGAACCTTGCTTTAAAAGGCCGTAAGCCGTAAAACCGCAAGAAGTTGACCAATCACAATTGAGTATGGGAAAAATAATCGACTGTGGTTAATTTCTTACGGCTTAGGATCTCTTAAAGCAAGGTTGTGGACCTAGCCTCTTCTCTTTCGACTTATGACTTAAAGTTTCTTAAAGCAAGGTAGTGGACCTAGCCTTATAGATACCATTTTAAAGACACTTTGCGAGAATTATCTAAAAGACGTCTAAATGCGTTTAAGGGTGCGATCCATTTAAAATGCTTCGAAACATTTGTAGCATCAAGTGAACCGCAGCTTAAAAAATAAGATAAAGATGTCTTATAAGACATCTTGTGTCCTGGTTTTGGATTTCGCGTTTGAGTCTTTCTAAATAAAGTACCTTTTTTAAAAAAAGCTTCTCTCTCTAAAAAAAGATATCTTTTTAAAACAACTATAATAATAATATTTTACGTTCTTTCCTTTATATTCTCACAGCATCAAGTATCAAGATACATAAAACTTTTATATTTTTATAAAATTATAATTTTGATTACGAATAATAACTTCTCTCTATTGGTAATTTTTCGAAATACTTGCTCAAATGGAATCGCAACCGTGATTTGCGTAAGGGGAGTAAAGTAAATGTCCCAATAGCCGAACGTTTAAGCGTTAGGTTCTCACAAATAATACAATTTATAATATCAAAAAGGTTTTTAATATAAATATTTGTATTCATTTGAAAACTCAAGACTC